>NC_043010.1:44700654-44708154 GCF_006345805.1 Octopus sinensis
TGCTCACAGTCTTCTGGGACCAGGACGGAGTAGTGATGACAGATTTCCTGGCAAAGGGTACCACAATTGCAGGAGCCTATTATGCTTCACTTTTGAGGAAATTAAGAGAAGTTATCAAAATCAAGAGGCGGGGCAAGATCAGCAAAGGCATCCTCCTCCTGCAGGACAACGCTCCGGTCCACAACTCGCTTGTCGCCAGATCAGAAGCACAGGCGTATGGCTATGAACTCCTCCCCCATCCCCCTACTTTCCTGACCTTGCACTCTCTGATTTTCACCTCTTCCCAGTCATGAAGTTGTTTTTGAAAGGAAAGCGTTTCCCAGATGATGCAGCCTTGATTTCTGAAGTCGCGTTCAGGCTGGAGGACCAAGCTGGGGTCTTCTATAAAAACGGTCTCCAGAGCTGCATCAAACAATGGGAGAAATGCGTAACTCTGGGTGGTTCCTATGTAGAAAAAGACTAATAACTGTGCCAAGTTTCGTTGCTCTACTGCTATGGGAAGTGGGTCAGGGGCATTACTTATTGAACGCCCCTCGTACATGCATACATACATACATTATTGTTATATTCCTTCATATTTTTTTTTGTACTTGTTTCAGTCATTTGATTGCGGCCATGCTGGAGCACCGCCTTTAGAGTGGTGAAAGAGTACAGCAGGGATCACCACCATCCCCTGCCGGAGCCTCGTGGAGCTTTTAGGTGTTTTCGCTCAATAAACACACACAACGCCCGGTCTGGGAATCGAAACCGCGATCCTCCGACCGCAAGTCCGCTGCCCTAACCACTGGGCCATTGCGCCTCCCTACTTACAAAGCTTTATTTTCCCATGTGCATCGTAATTTAGACGTAAATGAAGGGAAATAATTACAATAGCAACGGAATTCAAGTCACAGCCTTGAATTTTTGGGAGACAATCGATGCTATTTTGGACATACTGTCATAATATGGGAAAATGATTGAGCTTAAAAAGTGGAATAATGAATGCCGGAATGTGGTAGTTGAAGGGAAGATTGGCATTCTATCGCTAACTTCTGATATGCGAGAGGAATTTGAATAGCAATCAAGAAAAAATACTCGTTCATTTTGTTTTGCCCAAGCTAGAATCGTTGCCTAAGGGGATAAACTCCCAATTAAACGAAATGCCTCTTAAAGGGGCTGTACTCTTACATTCTTCGGGAAGGCCCTTTTCGCTATCATTTTGTTTTTATCCTCCAATCTTCAACAACTTTAGCGCAATCATCGCGGCAGCATAACAGAAAGAGAAGAAAAAACCGACGGACATGTCTGCCATATACAACCATGTACCGATATATATCGAAAATATTTCACAATTCCGCGGCTGATGAAAAAATAAAAAAGTGCTTTGACCAAGGTGGACTGAGTGCTCAAAGATTTTGTAAGCAGATACATATTCTTTAAATAGTATAATCACCAAAATGAATTACTCTAGGTTACAGATAAAAAAAGCGACTATGATCAAATAATTGGGGGCGTTTGGATCGAGACGAATGATTTTTCTTGATGTTTCTAACTGAATTAGTAAAACGTTGTTTTCTTCTTTTTTTGATAAAATGTTCATTCATTCAAGTAGATTGCTTTTATAGTAATTTTCTTTGGAATTACTGCAATTTTACTCACAGGTAGCAAGATTGTTCATTCTGTTTTTAAGTTACCAGTCAACTTTGTATATAATATCAGTCCTGTTTGCTGTATTAGTCAATTCCTTGACATGTTGGTTCACACATAGCACAGCATAAAATATATACACAAGATTAATTATGTACAAAAAACTATGTGAAAAAATGTTATTCAAGCTTAATGAAAAGTGTCTCTACATATTCGGCACACATGCAATTTATATATTATATATATATATATATATATATATATATATATATATATATATATTATATATATATATATATATATATATATATATATATATATATATATATATATATATACATATATATATATATATATATATATATATATATATATTATATATAATATCTATATTATATTATTATATATATATATATGTAATATATATATATTATATATAATAAATATTAGGGAATAAATCCAAATTTACAGGAAAAAAATCAGATTTAGTATTAAATCCAATTTTATAGTAAAATATTATAAAATATTATTAGAGACAAAACCACTATTTTGCAAAACAAACAAGGAAAGATTAATCAATACATAAAATTTTAATAAATAGTCAAAAAAACCGCCACTACAATCGTTTCTTGTCTTGATCGACAATCTTCAGGTGGACTTCCAATCTAAAAAATCAATATTTAAAATATAAAAATAATAATTTTAAAATAATTAAAGTATGAATGAAAAAATATAAGTATATAATCCATATATAACCTATATATATCCATATATAATCATATATAAACAATATATAAACTAAAAAAAACCTATCAACAATAAAATATAAACTATAAAATATAAAATATAAAATAAAACCAAACAAAAAATAATAAAATAATAATAATATAATAATAAACTATATATACACCCATACACATATACCTAATTATATATAACCATATCTAACTACATACACTAAATCACACACCTATATATATATCCCTATACATACACATAAAACGTCTAGGCAACTATAAATAAATAAATAGCTAAATACTTCAACACAATACTTATTCATACTCCCACAACACACACATACAACCCACATTCACGCTCTAGAAAACGGACATCACTCAAAACTATGAACGGAGAAATGGAATAAATGGAATTAAAAATTATATTCACTTGGTAAAACGAACACTACTTAAAAATTATGAATGAAACAATGCAATAAAACAACAGACATCGCAAATAGACACAAATTACTACGAATTCCTTAACAAACCTATCATGATAAACCAAAAACTCATAAAAATATAATGATAAAATCTCCCTTTACTAAACTCTATAACAAACCTATATAGCAATCCCCCTAACCTAAACATTCACACACAAATACACACACGTAAACCACACACCCACGACATATACAAATACCCACACCACTTACACATACCAATACATACATATAAACCTCAACATATACTCCAAAAACCCACTCAACCCCACACAGACAAATAAACACAAAATTATGAATGGATTCTTTTATAAAACTACCCTGATAAGCTAAAACTCACAAAACAGAAATGATAAAACCTCCCTTTACTAAACACTATAACATACTTATATAGCAATCCCTTTAACCTATACATTCACACACAAAAACACACACGTAAACCACACACCCATAACAAATACAAACACTCACCCCACTCACACACACCCACCAGTACATATAAGCCTCAACATATACACCAAACAAAATTACTTTACCAAAGAACTTAACATATGTATAAAAAGTATAACCGCTCTGGAAACGAACATCTCTAAATTAATGAATGGAGAAATGGAATAAATGGAATTAAAAATAATATTCACGTGGCAAAACGAACACCACTCAAAAATTATGAATGAAACAATGTAATAAAACAACCAACATCGAAAATAGACAAATTACCACGAATTCCCTTGGTTTGCTACGTGGATATAGTTTTTAGTTCCATTTATTCTATTTCTCCATTCATAATTTAAATGACGTTTACTTTCTATGGCGCGTATTCTCTCTTTTTTTTACATAAGTTATTTCTATGGTAACGTAATTTTGGTTTGGGGTTGAGTTTGATTTTTTCAATGGCCCACTTCTCCTCAGCTGATCTTTGGTTATTGATGAGGGTCTTCATGCATTGTTGGAGGTTATATTTTTTAGATTCAAGCAGTGCGATAGCCGTCGAATGTGTGTGTTGCTGTTGGCAGTACTTTAGTTTGTTAATTTTTTTGTTTGTTCTTTTTATTTTTCTGATAATGGTTTTTCTGTTTTGGGGGATTCTGCACTTTTTGTTCACAGGTCTTGGTGGGGAGTGTTTTGCACATATGTCTGTGACGGTGTCTACAAAGATCTGCCAAGATGTTTTATGGTTGGTGGAGATGTGTGTATGTGTAAAGGACCAGTCAACATGTGATAGCTCGTTCCTGATTGCATCCCAGTTGGCATTATGGAGATCCATGTTTCAAATGGGTGGGCTGGAGGAAGGTCACTAGGATTAGCTTTCAGCTGGTGGAATTTCATGTTACAGAGAACCATGTCATGGTCTGAAAGAAGGGTTTTTTCCACTGTAACGTTATGTATAGTGTTAGTGTGGTTACTAAACACTAGGTCCAAAATGTTCTGATGTCTTGTTGGTGCAAGGACAAGTTGGGACAAGAAAAACTCATTCGTAAAGTCGAAAAGTGACTCTGCTGCTTCTTTGTCAGCGGTTGAGGCGGGAGTGCTTGGTTTCAAACAGTTTGTAGTCCAGTCAACACAGGGTAGATTGAAGTCTCCCATCATGAGTATGTTGCTAGAATGGCACTGTTGAATAAGCACTTAATGCTGTTGAGGCATTCTTTAAAGCACAGTATGGGTGTTTGGGGCGGCCTATAGAGCCCAATTACTGTCGGTCATTGGCTTTGTTGTGCACGGTGACTGATTCACAGTAGCCGTTGGAGAATATACTATTTCCATCTGCCGTAAATGAATCATGCAGGAAAATGGCAGTTCCACCCTTCCTCTTGCCGATACGATCCGCGCGGATGGTTGTGAAATTCTTCACTCTCACTTCGGCTCCAAGTGGGAGTTGTCAAGGTGGGTCTCAGTGAGAATGAAGAAAGGGATTTGGTGTGAATGGTTACCAACCCAGTCTTCAATGAATTGGACCTTCCATTTTTGTGCATTGTTGGAAGGGCTGACACCTTGTGCATTGAGTAGGAATGTGGAGGTTAGTGTAGTGGCTGGTTTTGACTGTTGCAGGGGGCTTGGATTTTTTGTGTGTGTTAGTGGCAGCAATGTGGGGAATTGGTGCACTGGGGTAATAGCATAGGATGGTGTTGAGTGATGGCTAGAATGTTTTTGTGTATCTCTTTTGCCATGTTCAACATGGCTAAAAAAGAATTTTCCTGCTTAGGGAGCAGTTTTGGCTGGAGGTGTGGTTGCACTGTTGGATAGGGTTGTAGTTTCCACTTTGTTGTTGTGTTTTTGTGTCTTCCTGAAAAGACTGGACCAGCATTACTGCAGCATGGTGTGTTTCTATTTTTATTTTTATTCAGGTTTGTGTGTTGGCTTGAAGCCCCGTTTCTGTTTGTGCGTCGGGTCCCTGGAAGATGAGTGAAGGGACAGTCACTCAGTAGACATGTTCTCTCACGTTGGGAATACCGGCAGATTTTGGGACTCCGAGTTGTGTGTGTTTTGAATTTCGATTACTATTTGTGGGGTGTTAATGTTATTGTGGGATGCGTGCTTTGGCCTTGGCCGGTAGTGCTCTAGTGCGGGTAGATGCGTGAAGATGCAGTCACTATTTGTGCAGAGTCTCTGGCGCAGTGAATAGCGGCATATTTGGGGATTTCTTGTTTGTGCCGTGGGGGGCGCATTCTGCTTCCTATGTTTCTTTAAGTTTTTGTTACTGCAGTAGTATTGAGGTGGTGATGTGGGGAAGAGGGCAATGGTTTCTTATTTTGTTTTCTGTTGGTATTTTTGGTGATAGAAGACGATGGTGGCAGCGGTGGTGATGATGATGATGATAATTGTGGTGGTTGCTGTGAGAGCGGTGAAAAGATACTGGCATTTAGTGAATCGTCTAGTAAGCTAGAGTTGAGGAGTGGCTGTTGTTGTTCTTGTTGCTGTGGCTGTTGTTGTTGTTGTTGTGCTTGACCGATGTTAGGGTCAGCCATTGTGCTGGGAACCAGGAGTGGCTCATTCTGTTGTTGTTGTTGTTGTGGCTGCTGATTTTCTAGCTGTTGCTGTTCTTGAACTGTGAAAATATGAAGAAGCTTTTCAAAACGGCCATTTGTCAGTTTGAAAGATACTTCGATATGTTTCAGCTTGCTTCGAATCTGTTTGACGGATCGTGTGTTGACCACTTGGATGTTTTTTCGGCAATCTCATTCAAACACAAAACATTTAGATTTTCTGTTTGGGAAGAGAGAACCATGTGTTTATTAACATCAATTTCGTTATCAGACCAATTTCGTCTGTTGCAGGCCTGCAAGTTAGTCATGTTTGTTTTTTCTTTTGTTTGTTTTCCTTTTGATTTTTGAAAATATATATATTCTTTCTTGGAGTTAAAGAAGTGTATATATATATAAATGTTCTCTCTTAAGGGTGTGAGTTTTTGATTATTTGGTTGTTTGAGGATATTAAAAGAAAAACAGGTGTATATAACAATTTGTAGTTAAATGAAATACTTACGGGTTTGTAGGCAAACACGTGGTTACAAATATATATATATTTAAGGTCAGTTAGTTTGAAGCTGTGTAGCTTGCTACTGACTGGGAGAGAAACAAATAGACGTCCGTCCACTTCAACAGTTAATCCACTATATATATATATAATATATATAAATATTATATAATATATATATATATTATATGATATATATATATATATTATATATATATATATATTATATAATATACATATATATATATATATATATATATATATATATATATATATATATACTATATCATATATATAATATAATATTATAATATATATATAATATAGTATATATATATAATATATATATATCATATATATATATATACTATATATATATATATATTATACATATTTTTTTCTCTGTAGTTTTCCGCTCAGAGCTGTGGTCATGCTGATTCACCGCTGTTTTGCTACACTGTTATTACTATGAGCCTCCTCTAATATGTGGCACTTGGTGAAGCATGGAGTTTGATATAGCTACCCTCATTTGCACCTCTTGCCGTGAGGTAGGTTCATCTGGAACTCTCGACAGGAAGAGGTCCAGCTTTGATTTAAAAACTCCTACATGTACTTTGTGCAAGTTCCTCAGACTCTTTGGGTGAATATTAAAAAGCTGTGGGCCCTGAAACCCAGGCTGTTGCAGTACCTGGTCCTGAAGCGTGATGGCATTTCTGGGACCTTTGGCACTATGCAGTGTCGTCCCGTTCTGGCATTGGTGTAGCTTTCAATGTCAAAATTTGGCACAATTCCTTCCAGGATCTTCCAGATATATATTACTGCATATCTCTCCAATCTTCTCTCCAGGGAGTAGAGTATTAACTGTTTCAACCTTTCCCAGTAGCTGAGCTGTTGCAAAGAGACGATCTTCTTTGTGAATCTTCTCTGGATTGCTCCAAGGTCCGCTGTTAATATTATATATATATATATATATAAATGGAGGAATGAATTATCCTTTGTTTACCGTTAACTTGGAAAATTCAATAAACAATTACCAGGGTAGCAAAATTCAGGCAAGTAACACGGATGAAGCGACCTATTCAAAAGTAGAAACTCCGGGTTAATGTCCAGTAATTTGAGTAGTATAAGTAAATAGATGGAGTTGAACGAAGATGTTATTAAAATTCTTTTACTTTCGACAT
>NC_043010.1:44710654-44763154 GCF_006345805.1 Octopus sinensis
TGAATACCTAGAGGAAAACACCATCGAAAAGTGTCTTGGTGCGACTATGAAAGATATCAAGTATCTAACAAGAGGCGGTAAATTTGCCACAATAGAAGCAAGGTTCGAGTCAATGGAGAGTGCAAGGGAGTACTCGACTCGAACCTTGCAAAGTGGAAGTATTTTATTTTTACCTTTATATCTGGGACGTAAGACGTCCCGGATAGAAATTAAAAATATCCCCCCAGAAGTAGAGGTAGGCTGGATTGTAGCCACACTTCTATACAAGAGGGAGGACAAGATACAATTGATCGAAATTGCAAGAGACGGCCCTACAATTCCAGTCTGTTATATATTTTGAGTATTGTTATCATTAGCGATATCAAGATATAACTTTATATTTTGTATTTTATGTGTAGTTGTATATATATTGATGTACATGTAATATGTACACACATATATATACTATATACATGCACTAGCACTATGGCCCGGCAACGACGGGACATTATGCTAGTATATATATAATATATTATATACACTCACACCACACACATATATATAAATATGTATATATATATATATATATATATATATATATATATAATATATATATATATATAGATATATATATATATATATATATATATATATATATAACGGGAAGCTTTATGAAAATAGACAAAAGACGAAGGCAGGTGGAAAACAAGCAAACAATTGTATTATATAATATATATATATATAATATTATATATATATATATATTGTGGGATCATCAATCCGGGCAAACTACTTCATAAACTCTCTGCTGGTACACCAGGCTAAAAATATTGTTTAGATCAGTAAAGTATTCTTATGGCAGGGTCGGGACCAAGGTTATGATTCATCACAATCCTATATTATAAATCTGTGGGTGGGCTCCAGATAAACTAATTTTTTTTACACAGACTGATATATAAGACAAGTTATAGATATTGGTCATTACATAATTTTCCTTTATGAGAACAAATTTGGCTTACAATTGTTTCCAGGTTACTGATATGTTTACTCAATCGACCTAAAAAAAAATAATAATACTTTCGTCGGAGCCATTTCTGGTTATAACAAAGCAAATTAAGGAATGGTGAATGCGAGGGGTAGGAAGGAAAAGACAGAAGGATGGAAGTAGAATAGAGAAAAGGAGGAAAACAAGTTACAAAAGGGTGAAGAGAAGGAAGGAAAGAATAGAGGAAGGGGTCACTTAATAGAAGCAGGGGTACAGGATGGCCGAAATGTGGGGGAACAATCATAAAACATTAGAATTATTAAAAAATAAAAAATATATAAAATAAAAAACTAAAAAAATTTAATTTTTAAATTAAAAATTTTTAAATAATTCTTTTGATTTAAAACAATTTTAATTATTAATTTTTATTCTTATTTCATTGTTGTCGCTATTTTTTATCTTTTTATTGTTTTATTATACTATTATTTTTTAATATTTTGCATTATTATTGGATTGTTATTTTATTAATATCATTGTTATTGGCGCTGCGATGTTAATGTTTTCATCATTATCATTATTGTCTTAGTATCACCTCCCCACCTCCCCTAACAAATCACCTGGAAGCGTTACAGACGGGCTAAGAAACGGAGGAACAAGCAGAATTATTATAAGATTCTTTTAATCATTAATTTGCTTTAATGCTAAATTTAGAAATTTTAACCTGGAATCCGTTTAATGGTTTAAATTTTAGAATTCATATAATGAGGTTAATTTCAACCACTCAGCTTGACTTTATCGCACTTCAACCTCACATCTCTCAATCTATCAGCATTTATATCCTAGCTAATCAGAATTTTCTCGACCTCTACATAACAATATGATTACTACTGATATTTCATTCATATTTTAATAGAATTCCCCCTGTATGCTTGATAGCAATAATGACAAAATATTAAAGACATTGGTTGACCATGTGTATGAATGGCCCACATCAAATTTCAACACAACATTTGGTGAATATCTAGCCTAACAACAATATTAATGTGTTCTCATCTCATCTAGGTCGTCCCGTAGGAGTCACAGGGCGCTGCTCCATGTGGTTCCGCAGTTTCCATTTAATTAAGAATATTAGGGTATCATCCATGGTCTTGTATTCAAGATCCACCACATGACATCCTGCTAGTTCAAAGCCAAGAATCTGATCTGTTAGGTCCTGCCGATATTGACCCGACTATAAACACAAATGTTTTATAACTGTCCTCTCAGATCTAGGTCCCTATGCCCCTACTTCTTTTAAGTGATCCATTCTTCTATCCTTTCCTTACTTCTCTTCACCCCTTTGTAACCTGATTTCCTCTTTTTCTCTATTCTACTTGCATCTTTACATCTTTACCTCCCTACCCCACGTATTCACCATTACTTCAGTGTTATGCTTTGTTATAACCAGAAATAGCTCCGACGAAAGTAGCATTAATTTTTTTAGGTCGTTCAATTTTTCTCAGCTAATCAATAAACCGATGGAGTAAACCTGTCAGTAACGTGCCTATAATGGGGAAGGTTACTAGAAACCGAGTAAGACTAAAAACAAGACCAGTCAAAAGGATTGATGAACCTAGTATAGTTCAACAACTATCTAGCAATAGCACGGGCCATCAGAAATTCCAGGTTAGTGTTCGGCGTGCTGGAAGACTACTGGGCACCGCTCTGCTTTTGTTAAAGCATGTCTCTAGGCCACTGATATAAAACCAGATATGCATGGAATGGCACAAGGCATTTTGGGGATATTTTGCTTGCGCTTAAGATTGTGGTGCTCTCATGTTCCTGATTTACTAGCCCGTATTAAGACAGGGTGTCTTGGCTTGGCTTATTTTTGGATAATGTCAATAGGATGGAGAGGGTCTGTGAGGTATTGTGCACGGTATTGTTTGTGAGGTATTAGACCTAAGATTTTAAGTGGCTCGATCGCCGACAAGGGGGACTTCCCTATGTCCGGGTAAGTAGGATGATACTGCATCGATGAAGGAAGTCGCGGACGCGAGCCCGGCCGAAACTGCCCGCAGGTGCAATAGCCTTATACACTGACATTGCTGACATTTTGCATGGGCAATGGTCAGTGATGCTCTCCCTCGGTCACAAATGTATAGCGTAGTTTCGGTGTACTAAATTTTACACGCACACTTCATTGGCTATTGATTTTCTCTACAACACTTTTACTTAAAGTTTACGCACCCACATTTTTTTTTTACCAATGCACTATAGAAATTCTTGTTAAAACACTCCCACGACACCTGTTCAAGTTTGAAACATGACTAATGATGACTGGTTAAATATCTGCATACATATTATAAATATAAATAGTTACACATTTGAACATAAAACGCTCATAAATATGTATGTGTGATTTCATTTGACCTTGAGAGTCAGCTACCAGATGTTTTTTGTTCAAACCCTTATTGTTGACAACTTAACACAAAAAAGACACATGCTTAGTTTAACTAGTATATTTAACGTGGGAAAGTTACAAGTACATTGTCTCGAAGAAAGTGCTTCGGTTTAATTTTCTTTCCCTCATTTCTTTAAAGATATGTTTTAATAGTCCAGCCTACAACTTTTAAGTTGTATTGGGAACTGATGTTTTGGATCAGAAAACGAGCAAAATCTACGCCCACATACATACATACAAACACGCGCGCGTACACACACACACACGACGGACTTCTTTCAGTTTCCGTCTACCAAATCCACACACAAGGCTTTGGTCGACCCGAGCCTTTAGTGGGTGCCGAAGGTGCCACACAGTCGTACTGAATCCGAAATCCTGTGGTTGGGAAGGAAACTTACTTCACAACCACTTCTGCGCCTTTAAAAATTGTGTGACCAGCAAGCCTCCTCAGGGAATCGAACCCTGAACCTCTCAAATTCTGGCTGAATAACTCTGTACTGATAAACTAAGAAACACCTGTTGTTTAAACTTTTGAATTAATTTAATGCCGCGAGCAAGAAACATTAGCATTTTGGTATTTTACTACTCTAGAATGAATAAATAATTGTATAAAGAGAAGAAAAAGTTTTATGCAGTGATACTTTCTTTGCAGAGAATGCGTGATTCCTCAAATGACCTTCAAGCGTCTTAAAAAAGGTTCCTGTGTTTTGTCTGGTTTGAGCAGGTCCAGGGGGAAAAGCATTCCCGCTTTCACCATCCCGTCCTTTTCCTGATCAGCACGTATTGCGGTCTTGATTATTTAATGTATTCCCCCCTTTCTTAAAGAATGTTGGCGCATGATCTGAGGAAGACTTGACTGCTATTTAAGGTAACTCAATGAACATAAAGCGACTCCTTTATTGATTCATTGGTAGTGGTTACTTGAATATTCAATTCTTTTTTATTTCTTCTTGAAAAGGTGACAAATGTTTGCATTCTTTAGTGGTAGGTACCAAGTGAAAAATGAATGCTTGCATTACGAAAGAAATAATCACTAATCTTAAATGTGTGCATACACATATCTAAACACAAGTCGAAATAAAAGAGCAAACTTAAAATTTGAAGCAAAATTGAAAATATTGATTAAAAATATAAATAAAACACTTTTCCAATTTTCAAAAATAAAATCACGATGTAAATAACTGAATAATTAAGACTTCATTTATTACATTGATTTTGTCATCACATTCCGTTTTTTAATCATTACTTTTGCAAGTGATTAATTAATTTTGGTAGCAAGCAAATAGATATATCTCCAAATTATTACCTTTTGTAAACAAAGAAAATCAGTTTTACGTGTATATTTATTTATAGTGCGCTTTGTAACACTTTGGAATCTTTGAGAGACGATATTCCTGTCTGGATTTCTCTAGGTCAAATTTATTGGCCAATCCGTTTTCCATGGTAAGCCAGTTTTGGTCGTTGTCTCTCTGTATCTGTGGAGTGAGAATGGTGATGGCTGTTATTTTGTTGAATTGACATAATTGTCGTTTGTTGCCAATGTTGCGCTCCTACACTTCCACACGAACGCTACTAACTCATCTTTGGATATTTGTAACCAAAACTAATTTTTTAAACATAAATCTCTTTCAGTATATAAATCTTTAACATGTATGTAACAATACGTAACTTCTAAACACCGTTCTAAACACCGTTTTACTTCAAAATCCAAGTTAATGGGAGCACGTGACAATGAGTTACATTATCGTCAGGTTAGTATTACAACACACACACACACACACACACACACAACACATACACACACTTGAGCAAGATCACCACATTAATAATATTACAATATACTAATTTACTAATTAATTACAAGTCTTTTTACTTATTATATAATGTTTATTCATTTTTGTACTGTTTGTGATATATATATATATATAATATATATATATATATATATATAATACATATATATATATATATATATATATATATTATATATATATATATATTATATATATATATATATATATATATATATATATATATATATATATATATATATATATAGGCGAGCTGGCAGAAACGTTAGCACGCCGGGCGAAATGCGTTGCCGTATTCGTCTGCCGTTACGTTCCGAGTTCAAATTCCGCCGAGGTCGACTTTGCCTTTCATCCTTCCGGGGTCGATAAATTAAGTACCAGTTACGCACTGGGGTCGATGTAATCGACTTAATCCCTTTGTCTGTCCTTGTTTGTCCCCTCTATGTTTAGCCCCTTGTGGGCAGTAAAGAAATATATATATAATATATATACATATATATACATAGGGTGTCTTAGGCTTAATTCAGACAGCTATTTGAAGATATTGAAGACTGTAGTCAAATCCTTGTTGGAAAAGGATGTCGATGGAAGGCCATACCCCTCTGGAAAGAGTTAAATGTGGTTGTCGGAGAATATGTATGGCTTCACTCGCTCCAATTTCTGACCTCTCGATTCCCCCGATTGTAATCTGGATTGCTTTGAGTGGGATACTGCGCAGTTGAGAAAGATACCAACTACTCTGCTGCAACACCAAGGCCGAACTGTTGGTCAACATCAAAGAGGTATTCGAAGATCTTCTAAGGAAAACACTGAAGGACGCAGGCGCCAGGTTCTAGAGCCGTCTTGAGGCCGCACAGAAAATCGAGGGCGGCTAATTTGAGTAAACTGTTATATCCCAGCCAAAATCTAGTTGATAAGTTTTGATTTTTAAAATACTTTATTTTTGAATGGGATATTAAGTATTTTAAAAATCAAAACATGGATGGGATATTGTGTTTTCCTTTCATTTTATACTGAAATTTAGCCCAAACACCCCGCATATGCACTTATATACACATACGCACACACACACACACACACACACATACACACACACACAGACACACACACTTACACACATCGAGTTTATAAGAGTGTCGATCAGCTGGTAGATTGTTCGGAAGCCCGGTGAATGAGAGTCCCATAAATATCTGACAGCATCTTCTCAAAAAAAAAAAAAAAAAATCGGTAGAAACTTTTCATATTCCCACTCTATTGTACATTAAACATATTTGTTCGTCACTTTTTACTCGGATATGTCTGTTTTTCTTATGAAAGAGTTAAGTAATTTCGCCCGATGAAGGATTGACACATAGATGACGGTTACAGTCACTCATCTCTGTGAAAGGACGAGTAATAATGCTTTTAAACAAGGTTGACAATACAAATTTCGGACAATGTGTCCATTTTTAGTCTTCTATGTCAGAAGGAATTTTAAATCAACCAAACAGTCAAACCTCATTAAGTCACATAAGGTCACATATTCGGATCAACATATCCGAAACCAAAAGCTCTATAGCAGTTCATCATTTAAGACCTATAATTTAAGCCTATTAATCATAAGTTGAAAGATGGATATACTCAATATGAATTACGATTTATTGCAGAAATATATTAAAATCAAAACAGTCAATATTCTCCTGGAAGACGCCTCCATTGTTTTAGTTGTCTCCCGCCCACCAAAAAAAAAAAAAAAAAGGGAAAGAAGAAAAACCCAACAAATAATAATTGCTATTCTTAATAAAATAATGTTAATGTTAGCGATAATTATCTATCAAAAATAAATAAAACAAAATAAAATGTGAAAACAAAGGAAGCAAAACTTTTAATGCAAAGTGCAAATAAAAAACAAAAAAGCTACAAAATAGTCGAAAATGTTCAACATAGTTGCCACGAAAGCAAGTACAGTATCAACAGGTTTTTCGAGAAATAAAAAAACTTTAGGTGTCTTTACTTTTATTTATGCTTGATATAAATGTTTGATGAAAGGTTTGTGAGAATTTTTTCATAGAAAGGCAATTTGGCTGAATGATAATTTTACAAGATTTGACAAAAATAATACTTTAGCTCTCACGTTAGCCCAAAGCTTTGTTCTTACTTTCACATGCAATTATTGTGTATCTAACATTCAGGAGCACAAATACCATCCCTCAAAATACTTTGGAGAAAAATATCTCAGTATGTGCTGTCACTCTTTATAAGATTTATAATAAACTAGCAGAGATACCCAGCGTTGCTCGGGTGTGAACGATTTGTTATTCTAAGAACACTTATTTTCTAGTCTAACGACCAGCGCTGCCGAAGCTTTGAAAAAGCGTACATAATTCCAGGACAAAACTCACCAAAAGATCATAAAAACCTACAAAATATGTATGAAATATGTCACAGCCACAGAAATAGAGAAAAATACCGGTTTTTCTTAGAAAAATTGAAATATATGGGTATGTAATGAATTGAAATTGATGAAAATACATATGAGAAAGGAAGAATATTGAAATTAAAAATCTCTGAAACGTACGATGCAGTCAATTTTTCGGTAAGGACATAAAAACTGTAGAAACTTACCGACTTTGGCAGCGCTGTTAACGATTCCTCCAGGTGAAGTCCCGTTTGCCCTTGCGATTTGTTGCTGGACATCGCAAAACTCACACGAACAAGACATTGCAACCACCCGGAAGTGAAGGGAATTTCCTTGGTATGAAGACGTCATCTTCCTTTCCATCCCCATGTACTTCGACCACAAAGAACTGGGATCTCATAACATGCATGTTTGCAATATTACAGCAAAGAATGTCCTGAGACTTTTGGGTGACTTTGATGCAGCGGCCTCTGCCAGCGTTGCATGACACCGTGCCTCACCTTCTAGCAAACCGTGCTTGAAGTAACCTCCAGGTTGTTATCAAAGGTTTTCAGGTCATGGAAACATGTTGATCCTCTGACTTCGTGCAGTAAAAGACTGAAGCAGAAGTTCTCCTGTTAACTGTGATGGACCGTGTGAACTCTCCCAAAGCTGGGACTTTTATGCAGCGGCATCTGCCAGCGTTGCATCCCACTGTACTACATCTTCTAGCAACCTGTACTTGAAAAAGGCCTTCCGCTATGTTCCACATACCTATTCATCAAAGGTTTGCGGATCTTGGAAACACACCTGTTCACCGGGACGGACTGTGTAAACTCTGCCAAGGCAATTGCCAGGATGTCCATCAACATTTCTTCTAAGCCACTTCTTTTTAACATTTATACAAATTGTGAACTTATAGAACTAAGTAGTCTGAAAGATGCGTTGAGGTAGGTACATAGAAAGCCTACAGAACCTCTCTGTAGACAATATTGTTTGTTTAATCTTGCGAGGCAAATGCGAATAGATTGTTTTTGTTCCCCACTCTGGAGCAGCCAACATACAATTGCCCGTGTGAAAAACACGACAACTCCAGGTGAAGTCCTGCCATTGAGAGTGTTTGCCCCTGCGATTTGTTGATCGACATTGCAAAACTTACACGGACAGGAAATTGCAACCGCTTGAAAGTAAAGGAATTTCAGCTCCCGAGGGAATAATGGGAATCCTTGGTATGAAAACGTCCTCTCTCTGTCCACATCCGGACAGAATGGTCACCTCAAAAACTCGTGGCGTCATCTTCCTCACCACCAGTCTTGTCCTACTGCACAGTCTGGAAGAATCCAAATTCCTCGGCAACATTATCGGAGTGCCCACTTTCAGTCCCAGTCTGTGGAGAGGGAGACCAGGAGGTTCCGATGAATTGAGGAATTCTGTGGGATAATGAATTACCTCATCGGGATTTGGTGTTGTATCAACTTATTTGAAGATTTGTGGAGTTGCAGGCAGGCACTGCAGCAGTTGCTCATTGATATTATTGACAACGTTGGTTTTTGGATCAAGTATTGCCCTTTCGCACAACCAAGTGAGATTTTTGTAATTTTCCCTCAGATTGGGAAACACAACGGATTTAAGAGCATCAACGGTACTAACAATGGTGCAAACTGAGCTGAGTAAAATTTCTCCACATGTATCCAGAGGCATTTAGCCTTCGCTAAGGGTCAAAATGTCTTCATCAAATTTTGCCGACAGTTGGTCACCGTACATTTGAGCTCTCATGTTAGTGTTAAGACGCAATGTTGTGATTTGGTGCCATAATGGAGAGGACTTAAGACACACTAGGAAATCATCTGCCCTGGTTCCTTTAAGAATTACTGGAAGAATTTGCCTGAAATATCCAGACAGTAAAAAAGTGACACCCCACCATGAAATCTTAACAGTCCCTGATGTTTTTAGTGTTCGACCAAAAACTTCAAGACCTTCTTTGTGTGTCATGGTGCATTCACCCCATACAATGAGCTGACACTTTCTCAGTACTTTTGCTTTTTTCTGAGCTCTTACTGATGTGACAAGTAGGTGTGTCAGATCTTGTCATTGAAAAGACGCTTAAATGTAGAGTGTGCTGTTCTGCCACCAGGCAGTAAAGTTGTCGCAACCCCAGAGGATGCCACAGCTAACGCAATGCCCTTGTGCTGTCTAACTTTTTCGGTAAGGACAAAAGAGTCCAGAAGCTGGCTACCCGCATGGTTCTTGGTCTCAAGCATTTGTCTTATGAAGAAAGGCTGAAGACGCTTGACCTTTATTCTCTAGAAAAACGACGACGCTGTGGTGATCTCATTCTTGCTCACAACATCATAAGCGGAAAGTGTAACCTCTCGAAAGAGCTGTTCTTCACTCCTGATCCAGAGTGTCGGCTGCGGGGTCACTCTGAAAAGCTCTATCTGCGACGATTTCATCTCAATCGGAGAGGGGCTTTCTCCGTCCGGGTTGCGGATCCGTGGAATAAGCTGCCGGACGAGATAGTGAAGATGCCAACGACCGCTCGGTTCAAAGTCTCCCTTGACCAGAAATGGCCTGAACTCTTTGCATGAACACCACCCTGTACATAACTCCATGTCCCCCTACATGGCCTTGCTTTTTGCTTTTTGAGCCCCAAAATTAACTTAACTTAACTTAACTTAACTTAACTTTGGCTAGAAAAAACTTTGTTACATATATTTTCCCTCTTACCCCTGGAGCATCCAGGAAAAATGTGCCTTCTCTCCCGTAGAGAACAATCAATAATAATGCGGTAAGCGTGTTGCTGGTCAGGAAGCAATTTAGGCTCTCTTTCGATGACATATCTAGTGAGAGTCTGAATGTCGTAGGGCGTTTCTTGAAGAATGCATGTGGGAAGAGAATTCGATGCTTCTCGTAATGTTTTGGGCAAGGCATATGTGGGAAGCGTATTCTGCTGCGGCTGTTTTGCGACCAGTACGGGCTCTTTTCTTAGATGGCATTGTCTCAGAGTTTAGAAGCTTCAATTGCAAAATGCAAATATGGCAAAAACTTTAAAATAAAGAAAATAATGTTGTTGGGGGGAACGCACAGATAGTGTAAATACAATGAAGTCAATTTTCAGGCAGATGTGATGAAACTGAATTTAAGCTGAAGTCAATGTTTAGGCAGATGTAGCAAAACTGAATTTAGACACACTGGATGAATAACAATGAGAAATAACTAAGTTATTTTTGAGTCAGAATGTACAAAAACAGTAACGACATAGGTTTTAACGCAAAACTATTTGAAATATACGGAAACTAATTTGTAGACAGAAGTTATTGTGTGCCAGTTAAAGGCAGAGAGAGAGAGAGAGAGAGAGAGAGAGAGGGGGGGAGAGAGAGAGAAAGAGAGAGAAAAGGGGAGAGATTCGGATGGAATTTGTAGAAGTCAAAGGGAGAGAGTCGCTTGAAAATTGAATTTGTTAGAGAAAAACCAATGTGAAATACCTTTTCACCCTGTTTCTCGCTTTACGTTATAATGCATGACCATCCTTGGCACATAAGTAAGGTATGTGTAACGTTTGGTGAAAATCGGTTGAAATGCACACGTATTACACACACACACACACACACACACACACACACACACACACTCACACATCCTTTGTTTTATATATATATATATATGATATGGTGTACAATAGCCGATTTTGAACTTTTGAGGGAGATTATAAACAGTAGTAGGTTGGTAATGTGTGAAAAAAGAAAAAAACTTTCGTTATCTTTTTACTCGTTTCAGTAACTGGACT
The DNA here is from genome assembly GCF_006345805.1 of Octopus sinensis. Taxonomy (NCBI): domain Eukaryota; kingdom Metazoa; phylum Mollusca; class Cephalopoda; order Octopoda; family Octopodidae; genus Octopus; species Octopus sinensis. The sequence goes on from NC_043010.1 coordinate 44,722,037, forward strand.
GCGGTCATGAAAGGTTTAGTGGAACAAATCGACCCCAATACTTGTTTTTCAAGTCTGGTACTCATTCTATTGATCTTTTTTGCCGAATCACTAAGTTACAGTGACATTAAAAACCAACGCCGATCATCAAACGGTGTGGGAGACAATCATATGATTAACAGATTCTACTCAAGCTCAGCAAAAGCCATTAGTAGTATCTCCCGAGGCCCACTGTGTCGGGCCCAAGAAACAAAATATAACAAAACAGACAAAAAAAGTACTTCAAAAGCCACACTTTCTTCATAACTGCAGGAACGAAATTTGTTTAGAGTGTGCAAACTCAGGTCCGAATTCTTTTTACAAAAAGGGCGATTTGTTTCAATCTTAATATCAAAATATACACAGGTAAAATAATGGTTTCAAATTTTGGCGCAAGGCCAGCAGTTTCAGGGGAGGGAGTTCATCGATTACATCAACTTCAGTTATAGACTACTACTGATTTTATCTACCCCCTAAAAGATGAAGGGCAATGTTAACTTCGACGGGATTTAAACCCAGAACGTGAAGACGGACAAAATGCCGCTAAGTATTTTGCCGGCGTGCTAGCGCTTCTGCCAGCTCACCGCCTTAACAACAACAACAACAACAACAACAATAACAATAATAAAAAAAATAGTTTCTTTGTCAGCCACAAGGGCCGAACACAAAACAAATAGGGACAGCACAAAACTGGGGACACGTGTAGTTTAACACAAAAATCGAGTAAACAATAAAGTAAAAATGATAAGTAACAATACAATTAAACAATAAAATTCCCCAAAAGGGGGAAGTTCTTCACAAGGACAGCCGAGGAACCCACACATTCTGGTTATCCCGACCGTTAGATGCACCTCCGTAGGCGCTTCTCTCCTCAACTCCCCCGATTTACAAACGAAAGCTCATAGTAGGCCCATTCATACGGGACATCCTCGCCACGCGCACCCACCTTTCAACAAATTTACTGGGTGGCAGGGAAGAACTTCCCTTACTAATCTCACATTCCTTTTCAAGTGGAACTTGAAAAGGTCAATTACGGCTAGGCCGAAGAGGAAAGTGTTTGTCTTTAATCCTTTCAGTCTCGTCCACCACACTACCTCCTTCGCCATAGCCACCAAACAGACGACAATTGCTTTTCCTTCTCGGCCAAAGGAAGGCGGCGGGGCTATCTTTACGATGGACTTGGTAGATAACCGGGTCCATCCTACACGTGACAAAAGCTATTCGACAGAGCTCCAAACTGCGCGGACACTGGACGAGTGCGTGCAGGACGATTTCGTCGCCTTGCACACCTAACCCTATCCCTAACCCTAACCCTAATCCTGACAGCACTTCCGTGTTTGTAGAGCCTGTCTCGAACCGGCAGAGCTCCCCGGTAGCGCTGCCAGGCCTGAGATTTCTGGAAGTTATCGATAGGCCACGGCCCAAAAGTCCTCCGGAAAAGACTAGTTAATTGATCCTTCCCGACACCCAGAGTTTCCCCGAGGACATCGTTGCTCTTGCCCGCCACTAATTCCCTATAGAACTCAGTAATGGAACTTCCACTGACCGCATTGCCTGACTAGCAGAAGGTTATGAGCGCTTGCCGAGACTCTAGGTGCCAAGCGCCCTTTCTTGGCCTAAGCTTGATCCAGGCCTAAGCTTGATCCAGGTGACCACACCTGTTCACCGTTAAGGAGGTTCTGGAGATATTGCAGCCTCAGCGCGTGTCTGTGCATCATTAGCCATGGCATGTCCAGTCCTTCACTCAACAGCTGCTGACAGCAGATGGACCGTCTGAAGAGTGGGACACGTCCCCTCCACAGAAAGCGGAAGTCCAAGTGCTCCAGTTTGGTCAGCCATGAAGCAAGGCAAGGGACGACGGTCAGACGGTATTAGATGACGGAATAGCTTTTGTGAATAGCTTCTAGTTGAATGTGGAGAAGTACCTCCACACTAGTCCCAGACCAATTTTCATGTCGTGGCCTTTTGACATCCAGGAGGCCGTTGCTCCCTTCCAAAACGATCGCTACAAGAATTCCCCATAAGTTTACCTCTGGTAGTATCCCAGCTATCTTTATGCGCACCATACTCCTTCCTAAATAGGATGGATGAAGCACATATTTTTCACTCCGACAGGGAACCACGGACTGTTTGGCCGCCAGAGCTTCAGGTTTAAAGAGCCCTAAAATACCCGCAAACTGTTCAGCCCTCGAAATATGAAGAATGTCGGGCATTATTTATTTCAGTACTCTTTCCACGTCCGCCCGGCTCGCCGTCTCTGGCCGCTTCGTGTTTACGGAGACGCAACTCTATAATACAATTATCTTCTTTTTGTTTCTGGCAATATTGATCCATACAAAAATACTCTTTGCTTGTTGCTGCTGTCTCTGTGAAAGAAGTAGTCTGGTTCATGTTGTCACTTATTGCGATGCTACTCGTTGTAGTGGTGGCAGCGGCGGTGGAGTTGGTGTTGTCGGGAGACTGTCACTAGCGGTGATGGTGGCTGAGTTGTCTGTATTCTTGATAATGCTGCTATGAGCTGTCTTTTGAGTTGGCGTATTTCACTGAATTGGGGGGGGGGATTCAGCTTCGTAGTTTATGATGTAGCTAAAGATGTTAGTATTACTATGTTTTGAAGTGTCTGTAATTTCGTGTGCGAGAATTTGAATCTGCTGTGTGCTACCAGATACAGAGGAAAACAGGGAATTCTAGAGAGGTAATTGGGACCAACCTGTAGAGCATAATGATTAAGCTGAGTGACAGCATGAAATCCAAGATAAGTTAAGAAATATAGAAGGCCAAAAAGACAAAGATGACTACAGAAAGCATTTTTAAAGATTCCCAAATTGGAAGAGCCCAGGACCGGACGGGGTCCAAGATTATTGGGTGAAGAAGGTGAGAGGACTCTACGAAAGGATAGCTCAACAGCTAGATGAGTGCTTGCAGAAAGGCGCAGTACCCAGCTGAATGACAAAGGGGAGGACATTATTGTGTGCCAAGGATCCGGAAAAGGGAAATGTTGCATCCGACTTTAGACCTATAACGTGCCCTCCGCTAATGTGGAAACTAATGCCAGGTGCGTTGGTTGGTGAACTGTATAGATACTTGGAAAATAGTTGGTTTGCTACCCATTGAACAAAAATAGTGCCGAATGGAGCCGGGGAACGAAGGATCAGCTCTTAAACGATAATCTATCAGGGACTGCAAGAGAAAACACACAAACCTGAGCATGGCATGGGTTGACTATCTTAAAGTATAAGATATGATACCACACTCCTGGATAATAAAACAATAGAAATGTATGGAGTAGCAGAAAATATGAGAAGAGTTATATGGAATACCATGTAATGCTGAGGAACGGAACTGACAGCAGGGAATCAAGGGGAGGTGAAAATCAAGAGAGGTATCTTCCAGGGGGAGATGGTATGTCCCCACTGATCTTCGTGCTGGGAATGTTCCTCTTGAGTGAAATACTACAGAAAAGTTGGGGTATGATTTGGGAAGAGGTAAGGGAAAACTGAACCCCTTGCTATTCATGGACGACCAGAAGCCATTCACAAAAAATGAAGTAGAGCTGGACAGCACAGTCCAGTCTGAGAATTTTCTCCAATGATATTAAGGTGGAGTTTGGACTCTCAAAAATGTGCTGCGATGCTGATGAGACGAGGAAAGCTTTTCAGAACAGAAAGCATGAAGTTGCCAAGTGGTGAAATGAAGAAGGCAATTCAACCTCAATCCAGCTATAAATACCTGGGAATACTTGAGGCAGATGAAATCGAACACAATGACATGTAAGAAAAGCACCTGCGGCGAGTGAAAAAAATATTGGCTTCAAAGCTAAATATAATTTATTACCAGAAATTTCGGCAGTAAACTCGTGCGCAGTCGAAGTAGTTTGGTATGGCACTGGAATCCTAGAGTGGACAGAGGAGGAGCTAAAGAAGTTGGACAGACAGTCCAAAAAGCTTCTATCGATGCACGGAACCCAGCTTCCACGTGCAGACACTGATGGACACGTGAATGATGAAAAACCAGTGATAAAGAGAAATAATAATAATAATAATAATAATAATATAATAATAATAATAATAATAATAATAATAATAATAATGATGGTGATGGTGTCACAATAAAAACACTGTTAATTGCGCAACCTGATAATCACTACCTCAAATAAGTGACAATGAAAAATCAAAATATTGTAAATAATGGTGGTAATGAAACTGAAGCCAATGATGGTGACAGTATTATGCCCGGTAGGCTCGGAGATTCTGGTCCGGCTCCAGCCTGTCGATACCCAGAAAGGGACCACCACACAAGGCGTAGATGGAGCAAGCAAATTACTGCTGTGGTCATGGGGTGTTACTACATGAGCAGCCCGGTAGATGAAAATGGTGCTCAAATTAGGAGTTACCGACAACGTATATATGCTCATTGGAGAGAAAAGGGGTTGTTTCAACTCACGGAACAGAGACTATGTGATCAAGCTAGAGCAATAAGAAAAATCGTTGGTTCACAGAAGTAGAGGTCGAAGCTATCAAAAGACGGGTCATGGACAATAGCAGCATAGATAAGAATGAAAATACAGTTCTTACTAATAAGTAACGCCATAGCACTGGGAAGGAGCAATGGTAATTTACTTGATGAGAGACATATAGAAGACAATAAAACTAATGGAGACATGACAGATGAACAAAAGGCAATCTACGACAGTATATTGGCAAAACTACAGGAAAGACGACAGCGACATTATTTGCAATCTTAAAAAGGTTGATCGATGGAAATTTAACCAAGAAACGAAAAATGTCAATGAAATTCTGAAATACATCAGAAGAAACAACATCACACAAACAAATAATTTGATCAAGGCAGCAAGTACTGTAGCACAAAACGTGGGTATTAATGTCAAGAAAGAGAAACATAATGGGAGTGACAAAAGAAAAGATCCATGGTGGAAAAGAAGAAAAGAAAGGGCCTGAATGTAGTAGTGGAGGAACTGAAACAGCGCCTCGTTGCAAAGAAAGCGAAGACGGTAAGATACGACCAAAGAATGAAGGGTTACCAGCAGAATAGGTTATTCAGAATAGATCAGAAGAGGTTCTATAAAGAAATAAATGGAGAGTGTACCGATGAAAAGTTGATACCAGATAACATTGAAAGTCAAAGGTTTTGGAGTGACATCAGGAGCAAAGACAAGGAGCACAAGAAGGATGCTGAATGGTTGCAAGAACTGAAACAAACAGTAGTTTGTCCAAAACAGGCAAAACTAGTCATTTCAGTTAGGGAAGAGGAGGAAATCAGCAAAAAAAAAAAAAAAAAAGAAAAGAAAAGAAAAAATGAGCAACTGGAAAGCCCTGGGACCAGATGGAGTTCAAGGTTACTGGATCAAAAGATTTGGTGAATGTCATGCACGAATAGTTGCACAACTCAACACCTTGTTAGAGGCCCACCAAGTAACACCAGGGTGGTTGACATTGGGTAGGACAGTGTTGTGTCTGAAAAATATCGAAAAAGGCAATACAGTAGACAATTACAGGCCGATATCCTGTTTGTCACTTATGATTCAATGTACGAACATCTAGAAAAAACTGGAGTCCTGCCACATGAGCAGAAGGGTTGCAAGCGTAAGTGCAGAGGTACCAAGAATCAACTCCTGATAGACAAAACTGTACTTAGAGACTGCCAGAGGAGGAAAAGTAACATGGATCGACTATCGTAAGGCGTACGATATGAAACCACATTCTTGGATTATGGAGTGTATGAACCTATTTGGTATTGCATCGAATGCTGAGCGAAGAAGTTTAGGGGCAGTAGAAATTATGAGGGGCATCTTCCAAGGGAACTGCCTGTCCCCACTGATCTTTGTACTGTGCTTGATACCAAGAACACTGGTTCTAACACAGATAACAGTAACACTGAGCAAAAGCTGAGTATATATTCAAAAGCCGCCCGCAAAAAGCCAACCATTTGTTATTTATGGATGACCTAAAACTTTATGGTAAAGATGAAGCCCTAGTCAGTTCCCTCGTTGATACGGTGCATACCTTCAGTGCTGATATCAGAATGGAGTTCAAACTGAGAAAGTGTGATGTGTTAGTCTTGAAGAGAGGCAAAATCAAATGTATGGACGGGCTAACAATACCGTCGGGAGAGGTTATGAAGCAGATAGAAGAGCACTTGGGGATTTTGGAAATGGATAAATTGATGGAGAAAGAAATGACAAAATAATTTAAGATGGAGTACTTACGTAGACTAAGACTGATCCTTAAGTCGAAATTAAACGGACGGAATAAGATCGAAGCTATCAACACTTGGGCAGTTTCACTCCTTAGATATGAAGCAGGGGTAATCGCATGGACAGTAGACGAACTAAACAGATTAGACAGAAAGACAAGGAAGTTGCTAACTAGATATGGGTCACTCCACCCAAAAAGTGACACAGACAGAAAAAGAAAAAGAGGACTTATTGGATGCGAACACAGCATAATAGCAGAAGAAAACAACATAGCATGGTATGGAAAAATGCCACAGAACCGCTATTGTTAGAAGTAGGGATGTCAGGCTTGTGTAGGATGAAAGATTGCAAAGATAAAGCACTATACAATAAATTGAAAACTAATGAAACTGAAAATATGCAGGTAAAGAAAAGAATGCATGGTCAATTTTAGAGGGATGTTGAAGATAAAGACAAACTGAGGAAAAGATGGCTGTGGATGGCTAAAAGTGATTTTAAACCGGAAACAGAGGCTCTAATCTGTGCTTCCCAAGAGCGAGTACTAAGAACAAACTACATAAAATACAGAATAGACAACACACCAGAAAGTGATAAGTGCAGAATCTGTAGACAAAAAGGTGAAAGCAAATGGCATTTTACCAGCCAATGTACGCCACTAGCCCAGAAGGAATATCAGAGATGCCACGACAATATAGCATGGCTTGTCCATTGGACACTCTGCAACAAGTATGGACGTGAGAGAGCAAAAAATTGGTACGACCGCAGACCTGAAAAAAATTATGGACAGTACAAGGCAAAACAAAGAATGTGTGTGTATGTATGTGAGTGTGTGTTGTTAGGCTTTTACGCGCATCTCGGACATGCTTGAACAGGTAAAATCTCCCAGTAGCACTGCCAAACCAGAGATTTTTGGAAGTTATCCATCGGTCTGGGACCGAATGCTCTTTGAAAAAGAGCGACTAGCTGATTTTCTTCGACGCCCGAGACCTCCCCAAGAACATCGTCGCACTTTCCTTTCACTAATCCTCTAAAGGAAGCTAAAGTGAGCTGTCCACCTATCGCAGTGTCCGACAGGCTGAGGGCTGTGAGCACTTGAAGACATTCCACTTTCCAAATGCCTTCTCTCGGTCTCTATTTGACCAGGACTGCAGCTCAATAAAAGTAACCAGCTGAGTAAATACGCATTTGGCGAACGACGACCACACATGTTCACCGTCAAAGAAGCACCGGAGATGTCGAAACGTTAGCACATATTAGCACATCATCAACCACGGCACGCCCAGGCCACCATGCAGCGGGTGTTGACAGCAGATAGACCGCCTGACCATCAGGACACGTCCCTTCTACAAGAAGCGGAAGAGTATACACTTCAACGTAATCAGACGGTGGCCAGGACAAGGCATGACAGTCAAGCGGTAATGGATGACGGACTCAATGTACGCATTAGCCACCTCTGCCTGACTTTTCAGGGATAGATTCTTCTCGGCTCATTTTTGGATGAGAGTAGTCACTCTGCTCGTTACCACATCCCAGTTTTTGTCTATCTGGAAGTCTGGAAGTCTGAACAAAACCAGACCCCAAACAACTTAACCGATCTGTCCGTCCAGCGCGAAACAACGCAGTTGGACGGTATGGATTTTTTCTCCAGGTGCCAGGTCGCAAGCCCACTGATTTTTCTTGGTTAATCGTCGCTCTTGATACTGCTTCGTAGTCACGGAGAGCGGTGCCCGCCATTTCCATGTGTTTGTTTTCCAACTCCATTACGGTGACGTCTCCAGCATATGCTGACACGCATCTCATACATCCTAGGGCAGTTAGGATGTCCCTCAACGTCTCCAGCTTGTGTAATAGTGGCTCGAGAGTCAGTACGTACAAGAAGGACGAGAGGGGGCAATCTTGGCCGACCGGGCACATGATATTGACAGATGTCGCTGTGCATTGCAGCGATCCAGTCCCTTAATACAAGCCCGAAACCGGTTGCGTTGAGAACCGCCGCCAAGGATAGATGGCCGACACTATCGAAAGCTTTAGACTGATTAAAATTGATCAGAGTCCCATCCGTGCTAGTTTCTTTAGCCACTTTCTCGATGATGTATCATGTGAGGTGGAGATTGTTGTGGATAGATCTTTTCGAGATTATGTATCTTGCGCCTCCCCAACCAGATCACCGATGACAAGCGCTAACCTCGTAGCTAATACCTTGGCCAAAATTTTGAACTCTGCATTCAGCAGAGTTATGGTTCTAAAGTTGTCTATACAGTCCTCCTTACTAATGACTTGTAGGTACGCGGTATTTCGTTATGCAAACAATATGCTATAAAGTATATTAAACGTTTTTATAAGTCAATACCGCATTCTACAGCGTTAACAGTGCGCTTTACATTACTTGTTAAGGTTATCTCTGCAGATGTTCTATAGAAATTATAGCCAGCACCATCTTCGATAGTATTGTTTGCTTACATTTGACGTCTCGAATACGAAGCGTCGTAAAAAAAGCAATGCTGGTTATAGTTTCTATAGAACATCTGTAGAGATAACAGTAACCCCCCTTGTTCGTTCTTTTTTTCTCAGTAACGCCAATGCTCCTCGGTTCATAATACTGGGAATTCCCCTATTCTGTTGCCAGTTGCAGTAAACGTTTGCCAAAATGTCACTAAGTGTTGGAGTCCCACCGTACATCTAACAACCCATTCCAATCTTCCGCTAACTCTAAAGGGCGGGACGTTCCCAGAAAAGTTTCCAGACACCTGAAGAAATCTGGTCGTCCTGCTCGGGGCATAGACGGCAACTAGCTTGAAAGTATATCCTTCGGTGTCTGTCACGTCCAGCACCACCGACTTGCCCTCCGGATCCAGGAAGATCGTCCGTATTGCAAGATCCAGATTCTTCGGAACCTTCAAAGTGACTCTGCTTTCTGCTCCCAGTCGAGTTAAAGGTGCGAGCACCTCACAGTCACCGAAAATAGCTTGGAAGTCCATTGAGTCAGAAATTCTGGTTTCACTAATGGCCATCACATTGACATTCTGTGCCCTGAGGTCGTTGAGCAGGTGACCCTGCTTCCAAGGCGACCCCAGGCCACGTGCATTCACGTTACTTATTCTATTCATGACCATGTTGTCGGGAAAAGAAAATGAAAGAAAAAGAAAAACTTGAAGGAGCAGTTTGCTCGTCCCTCCTGTTGGATTGGGGTGTTTCCACCAGCAAAGTACCGAGTTTTCTCTTGGTGATGTTCGCTCGAAAATCTCCGGTTTCCTGTGGGAATATAGTTTTCAGGTGTGTGTAAGTGTTTTGTGTTGTTTGAACGATTTGTATGCTTGTAGTTAGGGAGTTATGTGTGCGTAGTGGGTGTTACAAAATTTGTTTGTGTTATGTTGGTGTGTGTCTTTATTCACAAAATTCATAAAATCTTCGTTTCTTGTGCATATTGCCAAATAGTTTTACAAACTACTTGGCTGGTCTCTTTACTTAGTATTTGCGGCTGCTGTTGTTGTGTGTGTGGGATAGATTGTGCTTGTCGTGTTATTGGTTGAAGTAGTGTTTCAGGTGTTTGTGATAGTAGTGTCGAAGCAGTATCTGTTTTGTGTTTATTTTCATCTGTGCAGCTTTTCTTTTCTTCCTCTTCACAGTTTGTGTGGATGAGGATTGTTCTGTTTCTGTCGATTTGCTTTTCTTCCTTTCTTTTCTTTTTTTTTTTTTTTGTTTTGTCTTCCACTCCTCGTCCCGATCAGACTCTGCACATGTGATGTCTGCTCGCTCGGTATCGGGAAGTAGAACATCTTCTGGCGTTGAGAAGTGTCTGGGGGAATTTGGTGTTGGTATGTTAGGTATTGGTGCTGCTGCGGTTGAAGTTGCTGATCTTCATGGTGCTGTTGTCGTTGTCGTTTGAGTTTTGGCGGCTGTTGTTGGTGTTGGGAGGAGAGGTGCTTGCTTTTCTTTTTCCCTCAATCTAGGGCAGAAAGTTTTTAGGTGAGTGGCTGAAAGACAAATGTGACACTTTGCCTTCCTTCCATCCACTTTGACTGGAATGATATTGCCTTCAGGAAGATGGATCTGGTCTGGAATGACAATCCACATTCCTTTGGCTTGTTTGGATGAGGACCTCTATCGTCACCCCCGACCAGTTCTCCTTTTTGGTCTGATATTTTCGAGTTTTCGAGTTTTCCTCGGTGCCTATTGTGACCGCTGCAATAAGCCAAGGAATGCTATTTCTGGCGACCCCTATTGTATGATTATCTTTGCCAGTTTCTTACCGCAGTAGAAGAGAACCAACAACAGCTCCTCGCTTTTGAGTAGTCTAAGAGAGTGAGATTTAGCTTCCTCCTCCGTGTGGAACCTCACCTCCACCATCCCGTAGCTTTCCACTTTGAATGTATTCTTTTAGATTCCAAACGGAATATAAAGCCTTTTATATTTGAGCCTCGGTGGCTCATTGTATCCTCTTTGACTTTAATTCTATTATACGGTACATCACTGTGCGACGTGTCGCATTTTGGATAGTGTCGATGGCGGTGTTTAGTTTGACAGCTAGGCCATCTCGCTTGACTAGCTGTCTGGCATTTTTAACTTCCTCTTCAGATAATTTTATTCTCTGAAGAGAGGACTTGGTAGCACTAGCAAAAGAAAGCATAGTGCTATTTCAAGATGTTGCATCGGCTTGCTGCTCATTTCTTTCGTGGCTGCTGCTTTTGTTGTTGTTGTTGCTACTGTTGCTGTTGTTGCTTGTTGTTGTGTAGACGCCGTCTGTTGCTTCACATACGAAAGGGCCTTCATTGTTTATATTTTCAAAGGGGGTTTATATATCGATTAATATTGTCGTTACTGGAACCGTTGTTTTTCGAAAGATCCTTTAAGAGATCTGTAGTGGTTAACCGATTTATGATTGAAAATCATTTATTTACAGTGTTAGTTTAGTGATTGGTCACTAAATACAAAATGCAGGCAACTGCTACGAGTTGCTTGAATAGAGTACATATTAGAAATATGTGTGTGTGTGTGTGTGCGTGTGTGCATGTTTCATTCGAAACAGTAGTCGATCGGCACTTTGAGCATTTCTCTAGTGTCTGTCGTCTGCCAAAAACCTTGGGTCGTGGATAAATCTATCTCATGTGTCTTCTCCCGTCTCTGCTGCTATTGTCTGCTGCCTCTCCTGTTTCACTTGGTTTTATAATATTTGTGGCAGCTAGAAAAACAGACATACTGCAGCAGAGTTAGTACCTATATAGGTCAGCGCTTGTCCAGTTGAACTTCGCCTGACATGGCTGAGGTCGCAGGTCAAAGGAAGATGATCAATCATTTTTTTACAGAACAAAGCAAATCTTTTTTCGCGCCTGTTGATCGTCGTGGTTTGGACGACCGAGAATTCTTGGATTCGGTTTCGAATCTAGGCTTAGAGAAGGAAGTGCTGATTCTTACAGATCTTTCTCGAAAAAATTGGCACTGCTGTCATTTTTCTGTCTGTTATCGAGAAAAAAACAGACCTGTTGTCTGTTTTGGGAGACTGAGTGCCATAGTTTCACACGCTCGCACTCTCTCTTATTGATATTTGGCGATGCTTTTCACTCTCTTCCCCTCTCTCACATATGAGCGTCACCGTATTCTGTTGTATTTTCTCCATGTTGATGGGGGAAAACGCTCACAACTTTTCACTAAAAATTAATTCAGTTGAACAGCCCCAAGACCAAAAGTTTTTCTATGCTTGTTGTTTCGGCGATGAAGTTTTTCAGGAGGATGTTCAAAGCGCTTTCATTGCCTCCCAATAATTTTGCATCCCCAGTTCCCGAGCCTATGATTTTCTTTTTCCAGAGAACCTTTCATGGCGTCAGATAATATCATGGACTGAGGTGCAACTGTTAACAACATAAGTTGGGACACTTTCATCAACAAAGAAGTTGATGTAGCCCGCAAAATATACTCTTGGAACCTTAGAACTTTCCAGGTTAAAGATTTTGATACCATTATTCGCCTTTACTCTGCGTTGTTCGGTCTCTCTTTGCATACTGTTTTTCGCTATAGCATCTCTGGACCAAACAAAATATTAGGAGAATCGAAGCAGCATGCAAGAAAATATATGGCATGACAGGCCTTAATTAATGAGATGACCTCAAAAGTGCTCAAACTCTATTTTGTCCATTGCCGTTGTGCACGCTCCATTATTTGTACAATGTGGAAAATATTCCAGCAACATTGTTCAAACGATGCTAGCATCAAATTTGAATCTTTGTGGTTTTCATCATTGTTTACAATTTCTCACTCTAAAAAAAAAAAAAAATTAATGCATCATATCGATGTAATTTTTGACGTTGAATCCGAATTTATTTTCATTTATTTCAGAAAAATTTTGCAAAAATGTTACAGGTGTTCAAAGTTTAATAATTTTTCAGAATTTTCAGGCAATCAGAAAACAGCGCATTTGCTGCCTCTTCCATTATCAGGGAGTGGGGGCATCGGCACGTTAAAATATTGTTAGAAATAACAGTCAAAACATTAACACGAATGAAGTTAACATTAAATCATTCTAAATCCCCGAAATATATCTCATTTTGAATACTACCACCAAATCACTAATGCAATAGTTGCCACTCCTGCCAAACCAGTATCACTACTGAAAAAATTTCAGCCACCTGTCAACCTCTGCCACTCCTCACCTTTATATGTAGCAGCACTATCCCTGTCATCACCATCAGCTTTTGTGACAATTTGGAAAACCATTGTGTTTGAATGAAAGAAGGAGGAGAGAGAGAGAGAGAGAGAGAGAGAGAGAGAGAGAGAGAGAGAGGGGGAAAGAGAGATAGAAAGTGGGGAAGGAAAGTAGGCAACTTGTTTCAACTTGTTTGCAAGTAAAGACAATCGCTAGAGTAACCCACACTCAGAGAACAGATTGGGAGAAGGAAAGAAAGAGAGTAAGAATAAAAAAGCTTTCATACGATAAGGTGAAAATATAATGATAAATCTGGATATAGATTTCTGCATGCATTCGCATACATACGTGTTTGGTTGGAGCTGAGTCACTTGTGACCGAGATGACCTATGCAGAAGTGGCACTTACTCTTGTAGTTGTCATACCTGTGTGTAGGCTTTTGTTTGTTTTTATCCAGTTCAGGATATTCTTCATCTCACTTGGTCATTTGGAAGGCTCTCTCAAGATTCCGTATTGATATCGAACATTTTCATGTCCTCCATGCCGACGTTTTTGTAGCAGAGTGTGGTTAAAACGTCTCATCCCTGAAGTCATAGATGATATCATTTGGGATGCGGCTAACCTCCTTGTGGTGCACATGAGTCGGCCAGCGAGGTTTCGCAGCTCGAGCAGAGTGTACAAATAAGAAAGTCTAGCGTGAGACAGGTGTGTCGCGTCAGGTACTCTGTCTTGCTAGGATATGTTCAGTGGAAATTGTTCTGTTTTCTTTCCTCTCTGATTTATGCAATCCGTGTCTCTGCCGCACGGGAGTTTGCTTATGACAGACAGTGTACACTGTTTTCTTTGTATTAATTATGTATTGGGAAATTATTCACATTCAAGATATGAGATGAGTGAGTTGAGGCTTCCTTCTCGATCCTCCAGTCAACCTCCGTGTCCAAGGAGAAGTCAGTGAGGGTAGTGCCGTGGGATATAAAGGCATGTTCAGCAGCACAGCGACGTAGATTTCGGACAGGACACAGCCTAGTTTTGACGCCTTTGCGAATATTGAAAGGCTAAAGGGAGCTACAGTTGGATTACACAGTCGCCGTCGTAGAGTAGGCAACACACCAGCAAATTGAATAATGTTTAAGACCAGTTCGGAAGAGCAAAACATATTCCTTCCATGGGGAAGAAATATGAGACTGTCGAAGTGAGGTTCGCCCCAGAGGAGGAGGCCAAAAATCACTCGACAGTCTCCATAACGAGTGACGAGCTCATCCTCATCCCTCATTTATCTTAGTCGAAGAATATTCAAAGTTAGAATACTCAACATACCACCAGAAATAAACATCTGCAGCTGGTGGCTGCGATTAATTCCGACATAGAAGAGAAAACCACAATTCTGCGAATACAGAAGCAGAACTGGTTAGGACAGGGGATGCAGATATTAATACAAGCAGATCAGCAAAGCGTCAAGGCTATCTCAGACTACATAAGCCTATCAAATGGTACAAAGCTTCACGTGGTTGTTGAAGTAGAAAGCCAAGATATCACCTGTGCAGGGACACAAATCCCCTCAAAGCTTTCTGCCTACAACAAAAGTGAGAAGGGAGACCCCCATGGCAAAGGGTTGTGGATCGAAAAAAGCAAAAAAGAAAAAGGAACAAAGTAAAACCGACATCAACACAAAAAAACTGGCAGATATGACCAGAGGTGAGAGAGACAATTGAAAACAAACTCACAAATACCTCCCCAACATCAGCCATACGAGAACCACCACCACTATCGCAGGCACCACCATCACAAGGACAACCCTATTCATGCACATACCTTTCAGATCGCACATCTCAACACCAGCAAAGCTCAAACATTTTGAATTACACAGCAATAAACACTAACAATAAAGAACGAATGGATTACATATACAACCATACAGGCATTACATACATCGATATTATCAAGAAACAATACACCACCACACATTAAAGTTATACAAATATCACAAAACACATACAATACCGTCAAAATAAAATTTCCTAAAGGAGTAAGGTCTTTCCAGAGAGACATAAAAAGACGAATATATAAAGAACTGCTTGTTGAAACATCCACATATACCTATGGGGACGGAACATCCATCCCTTCATCGCCAACTAAATTATTGTAAGTGACCTTTTCCGCTTCTATACCTTAATCAAATATGACTTTGCTCAGAGTAGGCAGTATAAATGCACGTGGCCTGGAGTCGCCTTGGGAAAAGGCCATCTGCTCAGCTACCTCAGGTTAATAAGTGTCGACGAAGTAGCGATCAGTGAAACCAGACTCTATGACCAAAAAGCTTTCATGTCCATTTTCGGTGGATACAAGATATATTTATCTCCATGTCAACCGGGAATGGGAGATGAAACCGTGGTGTTGTTCCGAAGAGGCCTGAATCACAAGATAAGGACTATCTTTCTGGATCCAGAAGGTAAGTCGGTGGTCCTGGATGCGAACAGTAGTAATGGGGGTCTCCTCAGATAAGTAGCTGTTTGTTTCAACAGGAGCAGGACAACCGGATTTCTTCAGATGTCTGGGGATGGGGGTGGGGGTTTTCCAAGGAACGACTCGACTTTTAGTGTTAGTGGGTGACTGGAACGCCGTCTTAGAGTCACGTTTGGAGTGGGTGGTCTAGCTGATTGAAGAATGGATGCTAAAAGCCTCGCCAAACTGCCCAGACATTTTCAACTGTCTGACGGGTACCGACTGGATTTTCCGGATTTGCCAACGTGGACGAGGACGAAGCGCATCGGGTTATCCAGATTGCATCTATATTGTCTATAGCTTAGGCTTCTTTATCTGCTCTTTCTTTTTCATCGGAGAGCTGCAGATTTTTTTCAATCTCCAGCAGTTGTATTTTCAGGCGGGACTCTTCACTGCTTTCAATTTGTTTGTGTAGGCGATTTGAAACTTTTGTACGACGTCTCATAAGAATTTTCCTCTCTCTGGGGATTTTGTTCTTGTGTACAGTGGCCTTTCTCTCTGGGACATGTTTGTAACATATGGCTTGCGTTACAGACATGAATCGTTGAAGTTTCAGGTCGACATCCAGTGAGGAGAGACATTTAGGCCAGTTTTGTTTGAGGATCTCTTTCTCAATTTGTTTCCAGTTTGCCTTATAGAAGTTCAAGCTGGAAAGATTCTGAGTGTTGCTTGTAGGCTGCATGTCCATGCTTTCCTTTGGTCCGTATATTGTCAGCTCTACCACGTTGTGATCCGAGAGTAGCGTCGGTGTCACTTTCACGTTATGGATGAGATCCATATTATTTGTGAAGCAGAGATCCAGTGTGTTAGCTGCCCTGGTTGGTTGGAGTACTATTTGTTCCACGTACAAAGTGTTGATAAGGTTCAGGAGGGACTTCATCTGTGCTTGTTTGCATCGTGTCATTCCTGGGAGAGAAAGGCCCTCGGGCCATTTGACATTGGAAAGATTGAAGTCTCCCATAAGAAGTACACTTATGTGTTGTTCTAATGTGACTAGAACTTCTATTTTTGTAAGGCAGTCTTCAAACTTGCCTACATGATTATGAGCATCTGGAGGGCGATATGTAGCACACATAACTACACCGAGTTGTCTTATATGTACAATTAGTGTGTCACATACTGAATTTGAGTGTGACAAAAGAACCTGGGGTGTGAGGTCTTCGCGGATGTACATAGCAACTCCACCATGACTCCTATTATTATTATTATTATTATTACTTTTTTTTTTCTTCTTTCAAATTTTCTTCCATTTCTTGCCGAGTGTCTTCCCGACTCCTAGGGCAAAGAAACTCATAGTGTATATTGGTAGGCCATTAAACCAAACTCAGTAGTTCATTCATTTTTTTTTTTTTTTTTTTTTAAAGTTAAATTAAAATGCATGAGCAGCAACAGTTCTCGCATCGACAATGCTCTTCTCAATAGTGTGATGTACCAGTTAAGACAATCTTTTGCACTTCTTGCAGGGATGGTAAGCCAGGGATCATTCTCATATAATTTCGGTTCCCTTCTGATCATTCCTAGTGCTCCTACGATCACTGGTATTGTAACCGCCTTGAGATGCCACATTTTCTCAATTTCAATGAGTAGGTCTTTATATTTCCTGAGCTTGTCAAACTCTTTCGCTGAGATATTATGATCACAGGGGATGCTCATGTCGATCAATAAGCAAACTTTATTGTTTTGGTCTTTCACAACAATATCTGGTTTATTGGCTTTGATGGTTCGGTCTGTATGTACTGGAAAGTCCCACAGAATGGTTACATTTTCTCCTTCAGTTACAGCCTCAGGGTGGTGATTATACCACTTGTCGGCAGTTTTGATATTGTAATGCCGACTTATTAGCCAGTGGAGATATTGGCCAACTCTGTCATGTCTTAATTTATACTCCATGGTGCTAAGACTTTACATCCAGAGATTAGGTGGTCCACTGTTTCAATCATGTCGTTGCAGAATCGGCATTTTGGGTCTGCTCCATTTTTCATCACATTGGCCTGGTAGTTCCGGGTTGATAGGCTTGGTCTTGAGCAGCCAGGATGAAACCTTCGCTCTCTGCTTTTAGCCATGAGCTCCGCAGCCACTGATGGGTTTGCTTCTGGTCAACATCAGCTTGTTTGCTGCGGGTCACATATTTGCCGTGCAGAGGTTTCTCCTCCCACCTATCAGCCAATTGCTCGTGCGCTTTTTTCATTGCCATCTTTCACCTTCTTTTTGCAGCAATAGTTGCCGTACTTCCCTCGGGTGTTCAGTTTGGGTATCCTGCACGAGATCAATAGCAAATTTTGCTTTCCTTGATGATAGAATGAAGCTTCTTTCGTCTCTCGTGATTTTCCACGAGCTTTAGCATCCAGTCATTCGATATTTCGAGATATTGGCCAGTCCAATTGTGGTTGTTTTGTAAGCTAGTTCAAATTGGATCATGCCTCGACCTCCTTGGGCTCTGGGAAGGTAAAGGCGATCTACGTCTGCTTTTGGGTGGTGCATCCTGTTACAACTCAGCAGCTTGCGTATTTTTCTATCTATATTCTTTACTTCACTCATATTCCAGTTCAACACATTGTAGCTATAAGTAACAACTGGAACTGCTAGGGAATTTAAGCTAACACCTTGTTACGTGCATTTAGTTCAGATTTCAGGACTGCACGAACTCTCCTATAACATTCCTTCCTGATTTTCTCTTTCATGCTTGCATGCTGAATACCAGAGCCTTCATTTATCCCTAAATATTGTATGTTTGTTCTTGCTCAAGCTCTCTTATGACTGTGTCAACATCTAACACGACTGAATTTGTGGTCTTCACTTTCCCTTTCTGGAAAGTGGCCTTGGCACACTTCTCAAGTCCAAACTCCATCCCGATGTCATCGCTGAATGATTTCACGGTGCGCAATAGGCCTTCAAGTTCATTATTGTCTTTACCATAAAGTTTTAAGTCATCCATATAAAATAGATGGCTTATTTTTTATTGGCAATTTTATACCCATACCTGTTCTGTTTAATTCACTTGTAAGGGGTATTAGGGCTATGCAGAATATTAAAGGTGAAAGTGAGTCGCCTTGAAAAATTCCACAGTTGATGTTTATTTTCTGAGGCAAGTACTCCATTAGAGTGGTATAATTGGAGATTCGTATTCCACAACGACATATTGTGCTTCAGGAGGAAGTTGAAATCACGGGGGAAATTTTGAAGATGTCCAGCGATCTCAAGATCCATGGATGCGGTATACTGTCGAAGGCCTTTTTATAGTCAATCCATGCGGTGCTGAGATTTCTGCGCTTGTTGTGACAGTTCTCAAGGATCATACGATTGATTAGCAGTTGATCTTTGCATCCGTAAGAGCCTCGGCGACACCTTTTTGTTCAATGGGGAAAATATCGTTCTTCTCCATGAATGCATATGTTTTCTCCGCCAGGATAGATGTTAGGATTTTATACGTGGTGGATAGACAGGTTATAGGCCGATAGTTTTTGGAAGGTTGGTTTCGTTATTCTTTGGGAGTAGGTAAGTAATGCCACTTGCTAACATTCAGGTGTTTTCTTTGGGTCTCTCATAATTCCATTGAGCAGCTGAACTAGCTTACCGTGTGCGCACGGGAGCGATGCGAGCCAGAAATTCGGCACCCTATCTTTACCGGGGGATTTCCAATTATGGGCCTTCGTGAGTGCCTTTCTTAGGTCTGCTATTGTGATGTCTTCCCATGCTTGTTGTTGTAAATTTTGGTAGGATCCTTCAGTTTGTATAATCCAGTCTGCATTTATGTTGTACGTCTTCTTGTCACTCCAAATCCTTTTCCAAAGTTTTTAACTTCTTCCATGGGAGGGGTGTCTTTAACGGTTACTTTCTCCTTCCCTATTTCTCTGTAGAATTTTTTGGCATTGGATGTGAACAGCTTATTTGCTTGTAAAACTTGTTTCTCTTCTCAAATCTTCGTATTCTTTGGGCTTTTGCTTGGACTTTTTGTTTCAGCGTTTCTTTTATTGATATCAGTTCTTCTCTTGGTGAGGATCCAATTTTCTCTTCATCTTTCCTGTTCTGGATCTTACATCATTTCCACATATTAGTTCATTTAATATTGATATTTCCCCTCTCATAAATTCAATCTCTTTTTCAATTTTACTTCTCCAGGTTTGATTTCTTCCAGGTTTTGTTTTCTTTGTTTTTTCGGGGGCATACAGCTGGTTTCAATTGCCCTAGCAGAAGCGTAAATAATTTCATTTAACTCAGTAAAATCAGGTTTTAATTCTCGTATTATTCATTTGTTACATAGTTGCCAATTTGGATTTGTTTTTTATTTTGGTTTGTATTTGAGTTTATGAAGCGGTTCTCTATCATTCATACTTGTATGTCTTACAACTTCAAGCGTATTCAGGATTTTCTGCCTCATTCTGCTATATAGACTCTCTGTGTTCTTCAGCAAATGCGAGATCTTCAGTTACTGTTGTTTCTTCGTTTTCCTGGCTATCTTTAACAGGTACAATAGAATTTCTTGTATCTTCAGGCCTTTGCGTACTTTGGTCAGATGGCAGTCTTTCAATTAAGCCTCGTGGGGCTATACTGTTCATCTGATTCTTCATTTCCTTTGTGTCTTATATTTATGTCATTTTCCGTTGCGTGCTTGATCGCGCTTATTTCACTGTCTGTGAGTCTGTTATTTCTAAAGATATCCCTCCTCACATTTGCTAATTTGTTCTCGTCCAAATAG
This sequence comes from Octopus sinensis, assembly GCF_006345805.1. Taxonomy (NCBI): domain Eukaryota; kingdom Metazoa; phylum Mollusca; class Cephalopoda; order Octopoda; family Octopodidae; genus Octopus; species Octopus sinensis. Next base: position 44,742,104 of record NC_043010.1, read on the forward strand.
GGCCTACTGTCTTGATTCCGTGTTCTCCATATACTGTAAGAGTTTGCGGTGTGTCTCTCTTGAGATGGCCTACCTAATGCATAGTAATAAGCGTATATTACTTCTTTATACTCTTCTCGGGCCATTTGTTCCGCTTACATTTTTCTTTCTGTGGTGGTTGTGGTGGTGAACTTGGAGGGCTCGAGTTGGGGGATTTCCCGTTCAAGTGACCATCCATGTCCGTATTCGAAGAAGAGTTTGTGCCATTTGATGACTTTTCGATCCCAGGCTGGCTCTTCCCTGGGGGACGCGCTTCCAGATTAACCATAGGACAAGCGATTTGGTATACTGATTTAGTTTTCCTTTTAGTTTCAAAAAACATTTTGGTGCTACGATAATGTTATCATTTTTAGCTTTGATTGGCGTCGTGGGGAGACGGCCATCATTGCCGTTACAATTATAATCGTACCATTATAGCAGCCGTAGTCGGCTTATTATTGTTATTATCATCACCATTACCATCACTATCATCATTATCGCCACCATTACCATCATCATTATCATCATCACCATCACCATCACCACCATCATTATCAATGATATTGTTTTATGTGTAGTCACAGCAGTATCTTATTGTTATTTTTGTTTTTTTTTATCATTATCACCATCACAGTAGTGTCTGTCTGTCTCGTTGGCTGGCTTGGTGGTTGGCTGGCTGACTGTCTTTTTTTTTTTTCTTTTTCTTTAGGTGCGGTCCTATCGGTCAAAAAAAGTTCAGATGTTTACTACTATTAGGCTTAAGAAAAATTAAGGAAGGGCGGTTCTGTATTGTTTGTGAATAGAGAAGTTGTGTTCGACCAGAGAGAATCGTAGCATCATCATTTTTTTTTTTTTTTTTTCCACGTGCGTTTGGTGTTGCAATAAAAAGTGTTTGTATACTTCCTGTAAGGTATATTGTGGAGGTTGAAGTTGACTTTTCTAGAGATGTTTGTATGTCCAGTTAGAAGTACAGGTGTGTTTTTACAATAAAAAGTATATGTTTACATTTATATTTGAATATTCAGGGAGGAAGCAAAGAAAAGTCAGATTTTCATAGAAAGTTTTAGGGTTTTGTAAGTCCACAAAAAGAAAAAAAAAAAAGCGTGATGTTTTTAGAGAGAAGAAAAAAAAAGGATGTTTACAGAGGCAATTGTGGGTATCAAAGTTTTTAAGCTGGTCGAATGTATGATTGAAAACTGTAGATATGTAAATTTGTAAATTTTCTTAACTTATTTTGAAGGGCTGTTCTGTATTATTTGTGAATAGAGAAGCTGTGTTCGACCAGAGAGAATCTTAGCATCATTATTTTTTCCATGTGCGTTTGTGTTATTGCAATAAAAAAATGTTTGTATATTTCGTGCTTATTTTGAAGGGCTATTCTGTATTATTTGTGAATAGAGAAGCTGTGTTCGACCAGAGAGAATCTTAGCATCATTATTTTTTCCATGTGCGTTTGTGTTATTGCAATAAAAAGTGTTTGTATATTTCGTGCAAGGTAATATTGTGGAGGTTGAAGTTGACCCCTCTAGAGATGTTTGTATGTCCAGTTAGAGGAACAGGTGTGTTTTGCAATAAAGAGTATATGTTTACATTTATATTTGAATATTCTGGGAGGAAGCAAAGAAAAGTCAGATTTTCATAGAAAGTTTTAAGGTTTTGCAAGTCCACAAAAAGAAAAGCGTGATATTTTTAGAGAGAAGAAAAAAAAGGGTGCTTACAGAGGCAGTTGTGGGTATTAAAGTTTTTAAGGCCGATCGGATGTATGTTTGAAAGCTGCAGATATGTAAATTTGTAAATTTCTTAACCCACTTTGAAGAGAATTTCAAATACTCACGAGGTATTATTATTATTATTATTATTATTATTATTATTATTATTATTATTATTATTATTATTATTACACTGGTCAGCAAGTATTTTTCATTAAGCATATGTCAAGATGTATTTAGTGTAGTTTTTAATGCTGATTTCAAATATACAATTTGTTTTTTGACATCACGTACAGCTTTCAGGATGAGGAAGTTTTTGGGTTTTAGCTCATGCATTATATAGAAATTCCAGTTAATGACGTGTATGCATGTATTTCATTTACACCAAAGAAACATACCTTTAAAATAAATTATATTATTCATTGCTGCATAGTTCAGATGCAATATTTCATCATCTTAAACTAACCAATCATGTTTTGTCTGATGAAATAGGTATTTCAACATCTCAGATTATCCAGTCATAATTGATTTGATGAAATTTTTCATCATCTCAAATTCAGTATAAGTATAACCGTTTGTATATATTTCCTTACTTGTTTTACAGTGTTAACAATGTCAAGACAGTGTAGAAATCGTTCTGATGTGGGTTTTTTTTTATGTCTGAAGACAATTTATTGTGAAATGTCAAAAACGTACAATAACACCAATGATAAAGAAGATTTATATGCTATACTTTGACTGTCCTCTTGGAGATCAGGACAAGTTATGGGCACCACATTTTATCTGCTCAGCTTGCTGAAATGGATTTCATGACTGGTTCAATAATAATAAGTCCATGCCTTTTGCCATTTCAATGATATGGAGGGAGTCGAAAGTCCATTTTAATGACTTTTATTTTTGCAAAGTAAATATCAAGGATTTTCTATGAAGAATAAACACAAAATAGTGTATCCCAATTTGGATTCTACAATGAGACCTATGCTTCACAATGGAAGTCTACCAATTCCAGTTCCACCAGATGATGGTACTGAAACATCAGAGGATGATGTTGTCTGTCACGATAGTGCTATTGAGGAAGATTACGTGGCCGATAACGATAGCTTTGAACCTCGGAAAATTTTCAAAGCTGAACTGAATAACCTTGTCAGAGACCTAACCCTCTCATAAGATAAAGCAGGACTGTTGGCATCAAGACCAAAGAAGTATCTGCTAGAGCACGGTGTTCGTACAACTTATTTTCGGTAGAGAAATGCGGTTCTACAAACGTGTTTTTTCTGTTGAAGGCCCGCTTTGCTTTTGCAGTAACATCGATAGACTTTCCGGATGTTTATCACAAAATCATGATCCTACAGGGTAACGTTTGTTTATTGACTCTTCAGAACGAAGTTTAAAAGATGTACTTCTCCATAATAGTAATTTGAAGCCCTCCATTCTTATTGCATACTCCGTTCATCTTCATGAATCATATGAGAATATGGAACTTTTACTTCATGCCATTGCCTATGAAAGATACTCATGGAAAATATGTGGCGATTTAAAAGTCATTGGAATGTTAATGGCAATGCAGTCAGGTTTCACAAAATATTGTTGTTTCTTGTGTCTATGGGATAGTCGGGCAACTGACAGACATTATTCGGAATCAAACTGGCAGACAAGAACATTATGCTAGCCAGGACTATCTAGCATCAAGAATACACCTCTTGTAGATCCATGTAATGTCCTATTGCCCCCTTTGCACACAAAGGGAGCAATAGGACATTACTTTGCGGCAGCGATCTGCAGAAGCGTTGACCCCATAGTTGAAGAAAATAACGAAGCTGCTATACATTATCCAGTGGAGTTTTTAAATTCACAGACGCTTTCTGGGATGCTACCTCATATACAGACCTTGAAGAGGCATTCGATAGTCATGTTGCTAAGAAACCTGAACACATTGAGAGCTTTACTCAGTGGAACCCGGATCTTAGGGCTGTCCACCAAGGACATTTTCATTCATGGAAAAATACTTAGTGGAAGTAAGAAAGGAGAGGAGGTCTTTATTCCGCGCATCAACCTCCGTTCCAGTGAGACAATCCTTCCCTTTAGTATGAGTAGACAACAGCTTCCTGTTATCCCAGCATTTGCAATGACTATAAACAAATCACAAGGGCAGAGCTTCAATAATGTTGGTATCATCCTACCATCACCAGTATTCAGCCATGGACAACTTTATGTTGCATTGAGTAGAAGTAGAAGTTGTAATAACATTAAAATGTTGGTAAAGGACCGTCGAAAACAAGGCGAACTCATTGCTGGTAGGGTTTTCGCTAGGAACGTGGTGTTGAAGCAATTCCTGAGATAACGGTTGTAATGTTTTAATTTTAATTTTATTTACCATATCGTTTTCATTCCATCATTTCTGACGGCACGGGTACACTAGCAATAATGATGATGATGATGATGATGATGATGATGATGATGTGATGATGATGATGATGATGATGATGATGATGATGATGATAATAATAATAATAATAATAATAATAATAATAATAATAATAATAGGGCTACAGCAAATATTCTGTCCAATACCACAGATTTGCTTGTCAGTTGTTTGACCTTAACCAGTTGAGCATGTCCCTTAGTGGCTGACGATATGTGCATCTCTGATCACGAGTAGAATTAGTTGGGGAGCATCATAGCCATGTGTTGAGAGGGATTGTTTGAGGTTTGAATAAATCACCTCTGTAAACATGGATGTTTCATTCAACATCCTATAGAACCCTTATTCAGGGTCCTTTTGAGTGGGATGGGTTACTCGACCAGAAGAAAATTCTAACTGGGCACCACCTACAAGGTCAAGCGCTGTTTATCTTGATATGAGATCACCATGTCGCGCACATATGGTTGTGATGCATGTGCCTAGTGTACCCTTATCAGACGGGTAGTCATGATTGGTATACTGGGCTTTGTATATTTTACCCCAGTGTCACTTTGATGGCATACCCTGCTCTTTCACTCAATAATACTAATAATTATTATTATTAAGGGGCGAACTGGTTGAATCGTTAGCACCCTAGGAAAAATGCTTTGTGGTATTTCGTCTGTCTTACCGTTCTAAGTTCAAATTCCACCAATGTCGACTTTGCCTATCATCCTTCGGGGTCGATGAAATAAGTACCAGTTACGAACTGGGTAGATATAGTCACTAGTCCCCATCAAACGTAGACCGAGAAAGGGCGCTTGGCACCTCGAGTGCCGTCAAGCCCTCTCCGCCCTCCGCCAGGCGGGCAATGCGGTCGGTTACAGCTCCACTCTAGCGTTCTATAGAGGGTTAGTGGAGGAAAAATGCGACGACGTTCTCGGGGAAACTCTAGGCGTTGAAGACGACGAACTGAGCGGTCTGTTCGGGAGGACTTTCGGGCCGGGGCCGATGGATAATTTCCAGAGGTCTCTCGCTTGGCAGTGCTACCGAGGGGCTCTGCCTGTTCGAGATAAACTCTACCGGCACGGAAGTGCCGTCAGCCGGGCCTGCCCGAGGTGCTGCCAGGACGACGAAACCGTTCTGCACGCACTCGTCCAGTGCCCGAGTATTGCTGAAATATGGGTTTATGTCGAACAGCTACTGTCACGTGTAGGACGGATCCGACTATCGGCCGAATCCATAGTGAAGATTGCCCCGCCGACCTCCTTTAACAAGGAGGGCGAGGCCGTTTTCTTGTGCCTAGTGGCTGTGGCGAAAGAGGTCGTGTGGTGGACTCGTTTGAAAGGGCTAAAGACAGACACTTTCCTCTTTGGTCAAGGCCTCATCAACTTTTTCAAGTTTCACTTGAAAAGGAAGATGAGGTTAGAGAGGAAAGTGCTGTCCGATAGCAAGTTTTATGAAAGGTGGGTGAATTGTGCGAGACTGGCCTGTATAAATGGACCAGTTCTCAGGTTTCGCCTGTGATTTCAAAGAAAAAGGTAATGTAAAAGGAGAAGAAAGGGGACTCTCTACACCCCCTTTTTTTGACCAGGCTCCCGTTGGCTTTTGTAGGGTTTTTTCCACCAGGAACCTTTCGAGACGTCTCCCCCTTTTGGGAGTTTTTCATTGTTGAATTTTATAAGTTGTTATAAAGATTTTTACTCGATGTTTTTAAAAAACGGCAAAACCCTTTGTAACCTTTCGTCCTGTCTTGTCCCTTTATGTAATCATGCGTGTCAGCCCTTGTGGCCAATAAAAAAGAATTGATTATTATTATTATTATTATTATTATTATTATTATTATTATTATTATTATTATTATTATTATAATAATATTCCGATTGAATTGCATCTTATTTCATCTTTTGACCGGGTCTCAATCAGAGACCTAAGACACGTATATATTAGAGGGAGAGAACCTTCCCGAGAATGTAGGCGCTTGATGTCAACACATTTTTTTGCATCTCATAGACTGTTGGTTTCCTAGGGATCTGGTCAAAAAAATTTGTCAGTACCTTTCTCGATCATTCTCAGGGCACCTACAACAACAGCGATGATTTTGGTTTTTAATTGCCACGTCCTAGATATCTCAATATGAAGGTCCTTATATTTCGCCAGTTTTGCAAATTCTTTTGCTGAGATGTTTCTATCAGTAAGTACTGTCATGTCAATTAACAGGCATGCTTTTTGCTTTAAGACTTTGATAACGTTGTCTGGTCGGTTAATATTTATATGGCTGTCTGTATATATCTCATAATCCCACAGGATGGTAACATTCTCTCCCTCAGTGACTGGCTCTATATGGTGTTCATAGCAGTCCTTAGAATGGTTGATGCCATAGTGATGGCATATTATCCAGTGCAAGTATTGGCCAGCTCGACCATACCTGGTTTTATATTCTGTAGGGGCAAGGACTGAGCAACCGGCAATAACATGGTCAATATTCTCAAGCATTGCAGAGTCTACACTTTGTGTGTACCTCATTGTGTGTAACGTTAGCTTGATAGTTCCGGGTCAGGAAACTCTGGTTTTGTGCTGCTAGGATGAATCATTTGTTTTGGCTTTCAAACCAACATTCTGCAGCCACTGATGACTTCTGACATCTATGTCAGCTTACCCAGCTCGAGTGGGGTAATGTCCACAGTTTTGGTATTTCCTTCAATCTTTCCTGTTTGACTTTTGTTTTACAATTTTTTGCTGCCTCAGTGGCTGATATGTCCTCTTTATCATCGTTAAGCTCTCGTCTGTATTTATATGCTTCCATTGAGGTTGAGTGCAGTTTCTTAGTCTGTTCATGTTGCCTTACCAGCTGTATCATTTAGTCGGTGTTGCTTTGGATGTACACTTTAAGTCCTATCGTGATAATTTTATAGCACGTTTCAAGCTTGTTTAGACCTCTGCTGCCTTCCTTTTGTGGGAGATAAAGCTTGTAGACGTCTGATTTTGGGTGGTGCATCCTGCTTAGTGCCAGCGGTTTCCTGGCTTTTAATGTCCACACACTGGAGATTACCCAGATTTCAATTGATGACATTAAGGCTATACTGGACAACATTACCGCCAGGGTGTTTATAGTTGCAATTCTATTCTGAGAGTTCAGCTTAGTATTCCGGATCATTCTGACACGTCTAAAGTACTCTTTCCTGATGTTCTATTTCATTGATCCGTGTTGAATCCCTTTCCCTTCGTGTATCCCAAGATGCTTACAGGAACCTTCTTGGCTCAGGTTCTTGATAGATGTGTCATTGTCAAATTGGGTCGTTGTATTAGATGTTAATTTACCACGTTTGAATAAAGCTTTTGCGCACTTGTCAAGGTCAAATTCCAAACTGATTTCATTACTGAATTTTTTCACAGTTACTCGTAGCCCTTTCAGATCCTTGTCATATTTTGCATATAACTTCAGATCATCCATGTAGAGAAAGTGTGACATGATCTTGTCAAACGTTTTGTAACCATTAGTTTGTTCTATTCAGCTCGTGAGACAAGGGAATGAGGGTAACACAGCAGAGGAGAGGGGAGAGTGAATTGTCCCGGAATATTTCATGATCTATTCTGATGTTCTCTTTTGCGTGGTTGAGAAATAATTTTGTGTTCAACAGTCCCACACAATGCTTTTAAGAAAGTAGAGATCATGTATATATTTAGTGCCTTTAAAATCCAGCTGTGTGACACTGTCAAATGCCTTACAATAATCAATCCCTGCTGTGTTAAGATTTCGTTTTTGGATGAGCAATTTTGAGTATCTTACCGTTTTTTAATAGCTAGATTTTGCAGCCGTATGTGTTTCTTTTGCACCCTTTTTGTTCAAGAAGGATGTTGTTTTCATCGAGAAATTGATACATTCTTTCGGTGAGGTTGGATGTAAGTAATTTGTACATGGTGGTCAAACAAGTGATCAGTCTGTATTTTTTTTGTGTCATTCGTTTTTGTGGGTAGGTGAGGTATTCCTAATGTTAGCGAGCTTGGAGTCTTTTTGGAGTTTCTGATTATGCTAGAGAAACATTCCATTAACTGATGGTGTGACGATGAGAAGATATTAATCCGGAAGTTTGGGATTTTATCATGTTCAGGAGACTTCAACTTAGGTGCTTTGGATAGAACTTGAGTTATTTCCTGCATTGTAATATCGGTCCATTCCTGTTCATCAACGTTAGCCATTCTTCCTTCTCTCCCTGCCCTTTCAGCTTCCTTGTTGAATTCCTTTTTATCGTTTCATATGCTTTTTCCAAAATGTCACTTTCATATCAGGCAAGTCGTTTACTTCGATCGACTGTTTCCCTAACTCTCAGTAGAATTTTTTTGCATCAGTTTTAAATATCTTAGTTTATTTGTAAAATTTGTTTTTCTTTTCATACCCGCGTAAGTTTTGGGCCTTAACCTGCATTTTTTGCTTAACTATCTCTTTTGCTCTCAGTACTTCATTCACGTTTATCAGAGTGTATTTTCACTTTATCTTTCTAGCCATACTCATCTTTATATTATTTCTTTTGGAGAGTTCATCTAAGATCGATAGTTCCTGTCGGAAACTCGATTTCTTTATTTATGCGGCCTTTCCATCTTGGGTATTCATGTGCTTTCTTGAGAGCCTTTTTCTTTGACTTGACGCCTATTTTCTTTGTGGCAGTAATAGCTGTTGAGTAGAAAAGATGTCTTAATGAGGTTAAATCTCAGGGCATAGTCATATATTTTGATCGTACTTTGATTTGATTTGGTGTTCTGAAACTTTGGTAGTTGATCTCTCACATTCATTTCTAGATGTTTAGAAATGCTTAGCTCTCCCAGGAAATCGTTTTTTGACTCAAGTATTCTCTCTCTATTGGCTTCAGCGAATGCCTCAGCCATTGCAGCTTCAGGTTCATTTTTACTTTCTGTCACTTCACAGTTAAGTCCGGTGATCTACTACTTCAGGTTCTAAGTTGCCTGCATGAAACTCATGTTCAGGGATGTTTCTATCAACAGGTTGGATGTCTTCCTGTTCATTATTGCCAGTACCTGCACCTTGCACGTCAGCTTGATTTTCTGGGATGGTAGTGGCATTATTTTTATCGTCTCTAATTCAGCTGGTATTAGGCAGTTATATCCCATTTCCTCAGCCTACCCTCCATCCACCGTCACGTGATTCCAGATATTTAAAAACACTCACCTCCTCTAACATCTCACTATTTATGCTCACATCCACCCTACCAGCCATTCCATCTCGCGAACACTTCATTACCTTACATTCAGTTTCTTTCTCTCACACACTCTTCCAAACTCTAACACCAGTCTCCTCAGTTGATCTTCCGAATCCGCCAACAGTGCTGTATCATCAGCAAACAACAACTGATTCACCTGCCATTTTCTACAAACCATTTGGTTCCCCTACCAAAGGTTCTAGCATTTACCTCTCTCAGCACACCATACATATATACTTGTGTTGTGAAAGGTATGCTGAGAGATAAAAGGTTGAGTATGAAAGCGAAAAGAGGTGTGTATGAGGGCGTGAGTGTGCCGACAAAGTTATATGGTGCAGAGACATGGTAGATGAGAGAGGGAGAAGGATGCAACCAGATGTGTTTGAGATGAGATGTTTGCGGGCTATAATTTGGTGTGACACGGATGGACAGCATGAGGAATGAGGAGGTGCGAAGACGAGCAGGAATGAGAGAAAAACTAACCACCAAAACGGATAGACGAATGTTGAGGTGGTTTAGCCACATGGAGATGATGGATGAGGTGCGGATGGTAAAGAGGGTTATAAAGGCAGAAGTGATAGGCAGCAGAACCAGAGGCAGACTGTTTTGTGTGGATGGATGGAGTGAAGAAAATCTTTGGTGGTTAGAGGTGTTAGAGTGAGAGTAGCAAGATAATTTATAAATGATAGGAAAGCTTGGAGAGGGTTTGTAGATGGATGAGTGAATTTGATGTTGCTCAAAGGGGTACGAAACCAGCATAATGGGGCAGAGTAAACCAGCATATGCCGTCGGGCCCCGCTGCTGATATTGGGGGTTGCATTCTATGTCTTGACTCGAGTATAGAACGAGGCTCGCCGCTTTGAGCTGGGAAATGAATGGAATGCCTAGTGAGTGTCTTGTGGCAACCGCCTCCTAAAAAGTGGGGAATAGGCCTGGGTATATATAAAGACAATTAGACGGTTATTACACATGATGCGTACGTTGGCTAATTTGTTTGCATCAGTATAATCACGGGCACCATCTCTTATCATTTCTCTCCAGCTATTAAAAAACAATATTATTACTTCCTGGTTGGGTCAGTATTGTGCAGAATGCTGTCATGATTTGCTTATACTCCTCTCTTGTCCATATATTTTTAGAGTTTGTTTTATTTGGTGTTTATCTTAAGGAGTCGGGGTTGATTTCACGGTTCTGATTACCCTCAAGAACATTTTCAGAAGAGATTTTTTTCCCCAATTTCCAACTTGTCGGCTTCGGGTGATCCACATGACCAACGATGCGGTATAATCTGTTTCTTGTCTGATTTTACGTGAAGAATTAATTTTAACCTTACTACCATGGAGTGATTTGCGTCACTACTCAAGACAGATTTGTTTCATCAAGCCCTCATTTGGATGTGCTGTACTGCACTGGTCATGAATACTATATTCACAACCCAGCAGCTGTGGGTTTTACTTCTTCTTCTTCTTCTTCTTCTTCTTCTTCTTCTTCTCTTCTTCTTCTTCTCCTCCTCCTCCTCCTCCTCCTCCTCCTCCTCCTCCTCCTCCTCCTCCTCCTTCTTCTTCTTCTTCTTCTTCTTCTTCTTCTTCTTCTTCTTCTTCTTCTTCTTCTTAGATCGAATCGAAAAGCAAGCCATTTAACTGATTGGCAAAGATTCAGTTACTGACATGTTTCAATCGCTAACATACTTGCTGTTTATTATATCGCTACTAGGGTGGCACCTGCTCCTCTGTACTTACTAGATTTATATGCTCCCTACTTTAGCACACATGACATAGTCGTCTTTCCCTCCCATCACTCTTACTGTGTTGCGTCTCTCAGACCTCGCTCAAAGAACTCCAATCCTTCTTCACGATTGTAACGTTCTGGAATTCCTTTCCCGTGCACATTTTCCTTATACAAACTAAACAACGAGGAAGCGGCCGATATGTTATTCTTCTTCTAATGGTAATATTATTAATGGTTATTCTCCCCTAATGGTAATATAGATGTGTCCAGCAATGATACCAAGTATCCTAATAATTGAACTGTCTCAGGGTTGTGTGCCAGGCAAAATGCTGAGCAGCATTTCGTCTGTCTTTATGTTCTGATTTCAAATTCTGCCGAGTTCGACTTTGCCTTTCATCCACTCAGTGTCGATAAAATATGTACCAGTGAAACACTGGGGTCGATGTAATCGACTAGTCTTGCCCCACCAAATTTCACGCCTTGAATCTTTAGAAGAAAGGGTTATTAGTATTATTATATGCAGAAATCTGTCTTCAAATTTCCAAAAGAAGAATAGACACAATACCTATCCCTTATAATCCCTGCTCTAGCTTGAAGAGTATATTGAGAGGAAGTTGGCACAACCAACCAACGGGGCAAATTTGTTTTTACTGAAACATGTTGGCCATTTTGTGGAGAAGGGATATTCGCCAAATAAATAGATTGAGTATACCGGTTGATATAAATCAATTTGGGATCTGAAATCACAGCGGACATGACTAGACTGAAACATTTTAAGGCATTTAGTTTGCCGCTCTTATTCTGTTTGTAAACCAATAGCCTCATCATTCCTTCTAGCATTATTTTCGGTGTCTTCGTTTCTTGTTTCGTGAGTGAAAACGTGCAAGCGGAGGATTCTTCAACTCGTTCATCTTTTCTCTTTTCATTAGAACAAGCATGAACTATGGATTAAGTGAACATCAACTTTCTGAACTCGTCCTCCTGTCTCGAGAAACCGCCAACCAGCTTAAAGGAGGGAAAAAAGTCGTATTCAGTGACAAACATGCAACTGCTATCATACTGGTAGTAAGTTGGAAGAAGTCACAAGACTAGCTTCCGCTGAAATTTTGTAAATTAGTTTTCGTTTTGCCAAAAACTGACACTCCGACGATTACGATGACGAGGGTTCCAGTTGCTCAAATCAACGGAACAATCTACTTGTGAAATTAACGTTCAGACATACCTACCCATAATGTAGTTCACAGGGAGATTCAGCCTGACACAGAATGTGACGTTGCTGGTCATTTGAAATACAAGTACTACTCATTTTTGCCAGCTGAGTGGACTGGAGCAACATTGAATAAAAGTGCCTTGCTCAAGGATACAACATGCCGTCGGGAATCGAACTCACGAGCTTACGATCGTGAGCCGAATATCGTAACTACCAGGCTATGCGCGTTCACGTTTTGCCGAACTAAAAACCCACAATGTAGTAAATAAAAAAGAACCCTATTCTTTACTTTTCCGAAATTATTGGGGAAGATGATTACATTTATCGATAGCTCAAATTAGAAATCGTTAATTGATGCCCTTAGTGCGCCAGTATGCGGACTAAATTAATATTTGTGTTCCGAATAATTGTGCGTTTACAAAAAGAATTTTAAACCAGTATTATAGATAATAGGAAAAATAAACAGCTAAAAAGAAATATTTATTACTACATGGATTCAATTGTTCAAGAAAATTTTTGGTATCTTCCATTTCTTAGGAACAAGGCCCGAAATTTATGGGGAGATGGCCAGTCGATTACATCGACCACAGTACGCAACTGGTACTTAATTTATCGACCTCGAAAGACAAAGTCAACCTCGGTGGAATTTGAACTCAGAATGTAAGGACAGGCGAAATACAGCTAAGCATTTCACCTGGAGCGCTAATGTTTCTTATTTCTTTATTGCCCACAAGGGGCTAAACACAGAGGGGACAAACAAGGATAGAAAAAAGGGATTAAGTCGATTACATCGTCCCCAGTGAGTAACTGGTATTTAATTTATCGACTCCGAAAGGATGAAAGGCAAAGTCGACCTCGGCGGAATTTGAACTCAGAACGTAAAAGACGAAATACTCATAAACATCTCGCCCGGCGTGCTAACGTTTCTACCAGCTCACCGCCTTGTATTATCCATTTATTGAATTGAGTTTTATTACTCAATGGGATGTAGCAAAAGCAAATGAAAACCTTCTCTATGCAGTTTATGTAGTATAAAGCTCTGGATAATTTGAAGTTAAAAAAAATTAGGGAAAGTCATATGAAGTAAAATTTAATTTTCAATTAAATTTGATTTCATCTAAAATGATTACAAGCAGGGCTTATAATTTTAACATTTTACGCTGCAATTTGTATTTGAATGGTATTGCAATTTGCATGTCTATAAATTTTTAATGAGAAATTCAAGAATGAGAAATTCAAACACTGTTTTGCATTCTGCGTGAAATCATTCTGAAACCAACTAATTCATGTGGGTGTTCATTGTGGTTCATCGGAATATATATTTCTGCTTATACACAAACACTTATGCAGACATACACTCATATCGTATATACAATCTACTCTTTGCACCTAATTGCCTTTAGATGTTTATTGTCTTTCTATACAATCTATTCTGATATATAATGTTTAAGCTTGTGTGCATAATAGACAATGTGCAGTTTTTCGAAATGCATAAATTTGAAGAACAGGTTATTGAAGAATAAATTAATAGCTAGAAATTGGGTGTCTGTTTGTAACGCGGTGGGAAAGCAAGAAAAAAACAAGAATATCAGGCTTTCCCCCTCCATATCAGGAGAAAAAATTCCCATTGTAAAATTATTTAGCCACAGCGTGGGTTTTCACTTCAATAAGCTACCAGATATTGAAGCATAAGAACAGTGGATCACATCTTGGGGGTGGTACTGTGTTCCGCTTGCCCTATGTAGGTAATGTTGAGCGGTCTCTACAACAAGAAGTTCTAGTATTGTGCAATATTAAGAAGTTATAAGATAATTTGTTGGATTTTTATATTGAATTATATTCTGTCGGTAACGCTTTGTACTGAGAAAATTTATCTATCGGCTGCATAACTCTAGAGAAACCAGGAATTAAACACTTTATAGAGCCTACAAAATAACCCAGTATTTCTTGCAACTATGTTCTAAGGATAAATCAGTGTATGTATGTATGTATGTATGTATGTATGTATGTATGTATGCATGTATGCATGTATGTATGTATGTATGTATGTATGTATGTATGTATGTATGTATGCATGCATGCATGCATGCATGTGTGTATGTATGTATGTATGTATGTATGTATGTATGTATGTATGTATGTATGTATGTATGTATGAGTACGTGTGTGTATGCATGCGTATGAGTATGTGTATGTGTGTGATTTCATGTATATATATATATGTATGTGTGAGTATATATGTATACATTGATAGAAATTGTAAGACAACGAAAGAATGAAAGAGACCTCGATTATTTGTAAATAGAGGAATTCATCTGCAAATGTAATATGTAACAATTATTCAGCAGCCATGATAAAACTTCGAGTTTCGGATGTCGGGGTGGAAATCCACGCCGCCATCTCTTCAATTATCCGGCCATCGGAAAAAAAATGCTATGAAAATGACCGTTAAACAAAGGGAAATTACTGTGTGATTGACCGTTATTAAGACAAAAGAGCTATTTGAATGACCGCTAAGTGAGGGGAGTGAGTAAAAGTATGGGGGTAAAAATGTACAGTGTTCGCGTAAGCGCGCATGTCCATACCTACACATGCGTGCCCGCACACCCACATACATGCGCCTATAATTATACACTCATCCACCTTCACTTGAAACATACTCATTCCCACCCACACCATTCGCCAATATATATATATATACAATCCCACACACACGCGCGCACCAAAAAAGTTCATACGCACACGCACAAGAAAATACAGGGCTAAGGGCAACAATACAGAAAGTGTAAAGAAATATTAAAAAAATAAACAATAAGAGTAAAACACGTCTATATACGTACATACCCGTATGCACGGACACACACACGCCTATATACGCGCATACACGCACACGTCTATATACGCATATACACACATGCGCGCACAAAAAGTTCATACACACGTCTATATACGCACATGACAACAAAAAACAGGGCTAAAGGCAAAAATACAGGAAAAAGTGTAAGAAAAACGATGAGTAAAACACGTCTATGTACGCACATACTCGCATGCACGCACGCACACACACACACACAGACACACACACACACACACACACACACGTCTATATACGCACATACCCGCACACGCACACACATCCACACATACGCACAAAGGATTCCATATACACGTCTATATACGTACAGGGTGGAAGGTAGAATGCAGAAAAAATATGAGTAAAAAATATATGAGCGATAAACCTATAAAACAATATCTCTATAAATATTAAATAAATATATGTATAAAAAAAATATAAATATATATAAAAATATATAAGAAATATAAGAAAAATGTGTAAAGGGATAAAATGCTTGTACGTGGACACAATATAGAAAGCAAGTCCTATCCGTAATCTCGGTGGGACCAAAAACATAACAAATATTTAACCACATTTGGGCATGAACCGGAAAGTTCAGTTCTTGAATTCAGACATGTAGCGGGATCTAAGCTGCTTTTCCAGTTGAGCCATCTTTCCATATCACAAAGACCGCACTTTTCACTGCCGTTGGTGTAGGGCTTACACTTGGCTAAGATCTTCCAATGGATGTTGTAACTGACGCCTTTATCTTTTAAGTACCATATATGAATGGATACTTTGGCATTTTAAGGAGCATATATAGCTGGATAATTTTGTTGTTTTCCTTTTGTCCCAGTGCCCAATTATCCAGTCATATATGGTCCTTAAAAGATAAAGGTGTCAGTTACAACATCCATTGGAAGATCTTAGCCGAATGTAAGCCCTACACCAAGACGTGTGTATGAACTTTTTTGGTGCGCGCGTGTGTGTGGGATTGTATATATATATATATATACGCGAGAAAGAAGCAACAAGAATGGATAGGTTTTTAGTACGATCGTTTCATACAAGGACAGGTTTTATTAAAAGTTGCAAAGATTACAGCATATAAACGAGTCCCGTACTCATCAGCTAAAATACATGTAAGTTCTCTAGACATCCTAGTGTTTGAGGCTATACTCATGAAGTAATGTAGATAATTAAACAGATTTCTAAAGTTCATTAAAGTTCTTTAAAGATGATGTACAGTCTTATCACAGAATTTTAAAAAGTTTTGATAGCATCACAGAGAAGGTGACCTAATCCATATGAATTTCCATAGATATGATGAGGGATTATATACTCACTGTGAGTATATAATCCCTCATCATATCTATGGAAATTCATATGGATTAGGTCACCTTCTCTGTGATGCTATCAAAACTTTTTTAAAATTCTGTGATAAGACTGTACATCATCTTTAAAGAACTTTAATGAACTTTAGAAATCTGTTTAATTATCTACATTACTTCATGAGTATAGCCTCAAACACTAGGATGTCTAGAGAACTTACATGTATTTTAGCTGATGAGTACGGGACTCGTTTATATGCTGTAATCTTTGCAACTTTTAATAAAACCTGTCCTTGTATGAAACGATCGTACTAAAAACCTATCCATTCTTGTTGCTTCTTTCTCGCTTATAATCACCCCACATTACTGTATTGTTAAATCAGTATAGTTTTTTTTGGTGCATCTAAGTTAGGTACCATATTCAAGTAAATTTTTTAAAATTAACTTGAATCTTTATTGCTCTTTGTATATATATATATATATATTGGCGAATGGTGTGGGTGGGAATGAGTATGTTTCAAGTGAAGGTGGATGAGTGTATAATTATAGGCGCATGTATGTGGGTGTGCGGGCACGCATGTGTAGGTATGGACATGCGCGCTTATGCGAACACTATGTACATTTTTACCCCCATACTTTTACTCACTCCCCTCACTTAGCGGTCATTCAAATAGCTCTTTTGTCTTAATAACGGTCAATCACACAGTAATTTCCCTTTGTTTAACGGTCATTTTCATAGCATTTTTCCGATGGCCGGATAATTGAAGAGATGGCGGCGTGGATTTCCACCCCGACATCCGAAACTCGAAGTTTTATCATGGCTGCTGAATAATTGTCACATATTACATTTACATATATATATATATATATATATATATATATATATATATATATATAAATGAAAGAATGGAGTTGAACGACGAATTAACAAAATTCCTTTATTTTTATTTTCGACATATATATATTATATATATATATATATAATATATTATATATATATATATATATATATATCTATATATATATATATATATTATATATATATATATATATATATATATATATATATATATATTATATATATATATATATATATATATATATATATAATATATATATATATATATATATATATATGTATGTATGTCGTGGACGTGCGTGGCTTAGTGGTAATAGGTGTTGCACTTATCATGAAATTGTGGTCTCGGTTCCAAGGTAAGGCGATGCGTTGCGTGCGAGAGCGAAATACTTCATTTCACTTTACTCCAATCCACTCAGCTGGCAAAAATGAGTAATTTTGCTACAGACAGGCGTCCCGTACAGTGGGGAATATAGATACGCCATAGTATCTGGGAAACCAGCCCTGTGAGCCTTTGGCTCGGGAATGACCTTTGAAGCTTTTTTGATGTATGTATGTATGTATCTATGTATGTTTTCCTTCTACCCCTCTCTTCATCATTTCTTCTTCTTCTTCTTCTTCTTCTTCTTCTTCTTCTTCTTCTTCTTCTTCTTCTTCTTCTTCTTCTTCTTCTTCTTCAAAATGCAGTATTTGGAATCCCTGTGACTCACCTGATGACTAAAATTAAGTTTTAGTGTCAGGAAATACTTCAGCTGTGATAGGTTTCTAACTCTCTACAAAAATCAAGATTCTCACTGGAGTACTGCTCGAATTTATGGGAATGTGGTACTGCTATACAAAAATCTTAGATCGAATCGAAAAACAAGCCATTTAACTGATTGGCAAAGATTCAGTTACTGACATGTTTCAATCGCTAACATACTTGCTGTTTATTATATCGTTACTAGGGTGGCACCTGCTCCTCTGTACTTACTAGATTTATATGCTCCCTACTTTAGCACACATGACATAGTCGTCTTTCCCTCCCATCACTCTTACTGTGTTGCGTCTCTCAGACCTCGCTCAAAGAACTCCAATCCTTCTTCACGATTGTAACGTTCTGGAATTCCTTTCTCGTGCACATTTTCCTTATACAAACTAAACAACGAGGAAGCGGCCGATTTGTTATTCTAATCCCCTAATGGTAATATAGATGTATCCAGCAATGATACCAAGTATCCTAATAATTGAACTGTCTCAGGGTTGTTGGAGTGGAAAACAACGTCAGACTCAAAGATCTTATATATACACACACAAATATCAAATATGACTTGTAGATTCTCCGAATCCAGAGATGGTTTGACGTTACCAAACCCATTCAGCGATCCACTTGGACCAAGCGATGGGAAAACTGCGAAATCTTTTTCAAGAAACTCCGATGGAATTATATTTATACTAAGAAACCTGAGATCATCTTGCAAGTACTCTTTTATTCAAACAGACTCAAAGCGCTGTGCATTCACATATCCTACTCATATTTCTCATAGGTTAAGGAGAGGAGAAAAACATTTTTTGGAGAAAAAGTAAGGGGTCTGTAATGCGTCTAGATTTTGGTAAGGTTTTAAAAACTATCAGATGAAACGAAATGATTTCTTCATTGTTTTTTAGATTCCTTCTATTGTCAATCATTGATTTAATAAAACAAAAATAGTGAAGTATTGACGAAATAATAAAACAAGTTCAAACTGATTTAAAGTTAAGGAACATGTTTCAAAGGTATAGTTATATATTCACGAGTGAGTGAATATTTAGGGAGAATTTTTTGTTTCATATATTCTGAAAAGCATATTCCTTTAAGGAATTTGAGCATATAAAAACAAATACAATTGTCTTAAAAACACAATTTTTTTTCAAACAATTCATTTTATAATTCTCATATAGCTTTCTCCTATTTATTCATCAGTCAGAATGCCAAATTACTTGAGGAGTTGTAAAATCTAGCGCGTGACAAATAAACATTCTTGAGCGTAGGAAAATCTAGTTAAGTAACAAGATACGTGTTAGCTCCTCCCATTTCGGAAATGACACTAATAATAATACATTCTTACGTAAACACGTGTAAATGCACATGAATTGAATACAACTTTCACATGCTTCGTTCTATATAAATACATGATTTTGACAAATATTCACAGTTTGCTTTCTTGCTCTAAAGAACTTTGTACGAAGTTATTTGTCAATACATATACTCACCGCACCAGCAAAAATGCAAAACTTTCTCGCGATTTGTCTTATACTATCTTTAGGGATAGTATTTTGTAACAGTGGTAAGTAGTTAGATATTTCCAAATTTGTTGTTACTTTGATTTCTCTAAATCACCTTATAAATGTTCCATCACTTCAAACGTTCAAGATCACTATAAACCAATGCTTGTATAACAAGTCTGTTGGGTTCTATGCAGTGTGTACCCATGAAAGACGGAATATGGTAAATCCTAGGGGAAACATCGATTCGTTACAATCTTTGTTGTGAAGCTTTCTATCTGAAATAGTCTTGTGGCTCTCCAGAGGTTGAATAAAATAAATGCTCTTAATACATCAAAATCTATTGAAATGACTACGTACCTGATCAACAAAAAGTTGGTTTCTTTCTAGTCCAGGAATTCAGAGTTTCAAAAACGATGCTTCTTTTTAGATTAACTTAAGATATGATAATGGTAATTATTTGCTTTACATATCTAAGGTTTCCAGATGAGATATTGTTACACTAAAAATTTATATTACATTAAAACAGTGACAAACGAATTATACACCGCCGATAGTTGTTATAAATACACGTCATTGATTGGTTGAAATTACCGAAATACAACAATTTTAACACGAAATAACTTCGTAAAAAAACTTTCCTCAACAACGCTAAGAGTAAAATATGTTCTATATGACACATTCTACCATTATACGGAGTTTCAAAGTGTTTAAAGAAAATTAATTAATCGAGTTGCCCATGAAAAGGAAAAGATACCAATTATTACTGCTATTTAACTAATTTCTTTCATTTAACCATGATCTTACTTCAGCTTATTCTGGATTACATCTTTTTGCTAGAATTATATCTGTATTTGCTTTTTACATTGCATTAATTTATTATTTAGGAGAAACTATGAAGAGTTAAACTGTTTGTAAATTGTGACTTCCTTATGCGTTCTCTAATCCTGTCAATACTAGAGTTGGCATAGACAAACGTGTATTCTCATTAAGTAATTTTGTTATTGTTTCGTAGAAATTGGATCAAAATCTAGTATTATCCAGGATTATGACTGATTTGAAAAATATATTGAATATCTAATTTACCTTGGTGCAAAGGCGTTATTATTATTGAGAATCCGATGTTATTAGAGATAATTAAATCTCCCCGCCCGGAACGTTTTCAAAGAAAGTTTTATTTTTTCACTTGTGGGGCAAACAGGGCTAAAATGTTCTTCAGGCCTGTAAAAAGTTATAATAAATTAGCACAAAACTAATTTTGTACTGACTTAATTTAACACCTAACACTGACCAGCAATTATTTTAGCAATAGATTTACTTCTCTCGGAATTTGAACTTGGAAAGTAAAGGGGAAAAAAAGCAAATACGGTAAAATAATTTATCTGATGTATTATCTCTCCCGCTATATAACACAAATATCTAAGGCGGTGAGCTGGCAAGATGCTTTGCGGCATTTCGTCCGCCTTTACGTTCTGAGTTCAGATTCCGCTAAGGTCGAC
>NC_043010.1:44768154-44784880 GCF_006345805.1 Octopus sinensis
CGGTGTTGCACAGTTCAGAGATGGATATGTCACCCTTATCATTCCTAGGGACCTTGCCTTCTCCAGGGGCTAAAATGTCTTCAGCAAATGCTGCAGACGTGCTATCACCAAGCAAGTGCGCACGCATGTTTGGGCTTAGGCTTAAGGTCTTAACCTGGAGCCACAACGTGGATGATTTAAGGCATGCGCGCACTTCATCAGCCCGGCTCCCTTAAGTGATGACAGGAAGGGTTTGCCGGAAATCTCCTGAAAGCAATAGAGTTTCAGCACCCATAGAAGCTGTAGAATCCCTGAAACCTTTCAGTAACCGGTCCAGTGCCTCAAGAGCACCCATATTGGTCATTGTGCATTCGTCCCATACAGTGAGACGGCACTGTCTAAGAGTTTCAGCTTCCTCTGAATGTTTGCCAATGTTGCAAGTAGGAACCTCGGCCCTCACCAAATGTAAAGGCAGCTCGAATGCCGAGTGTGCAGTCCTATATCCCGGCAATAATGTAGCAGCGATTCCCGAGGAAGCAACGGCTAGCACAATTTGTTTGTCGCGACGAATCTTAGCAAATATTAATTGTGTTACAAAGGATTTGCCGGTACCTCTAGCAGCATCGAGGAAAAAGTGCCGCCCGTCTGATTTTCAACGGCACTGATGATAGTTTCGTACATCAGCCTCTGATCAGGGAGCAATTTCGATTCACTTATTCTCAGGTACTCCGCAAGGCCATCAGCGTCATACGACAACTCCAGAAGTAACTTTGATGGGAGTGTGTTAACGTCCAGTCGCAATGAGGATGGCAAACCTAATGTGTTCAACGTTGCCCCACCCATTTTGAGCAGGACATCCTCGATTTCAATCAGCGCATTATTGTAGATCAGGTCATTGTATCCAATGTCAGCATTAGGGCACTGTTGCTTTGCCAGTCATCATTTACCTTGGCCACGGAGAAAGCAAAATTATGTACAGAGGATTTCATAAACAGAAATGAATGGTAAAAAGGTTTTAGATTAAATTTTTAGATTAACACTTGCACGATTTCATAAAAAAAAATCGGAGTTTTTTGCGTGGACTCAACTAGCCTGACCTCCTCATATGCTACAAAACCCTTTTTGTGGTTTGAAAAAACGGGGTGTGGTGCGGTGGAAGCCTCAGAAATTTCACCCCCATACCCATTGATCTTTTCACCATCTATTTTTCATTGTACGTGGTAAAATACGGAGATTATGAATATGGAAAACAGGTGTGTTTATTCTCAAACTTACCATGAAATACTCCTGGTAAATCTTTAGATAACACTCGCACGATATTCACTAAGAAAAAAAAATTGGATGTTTTGCGTGGAATAAATTAGCCTGTCCTCCTAATATGCTACAAACCCCGTTTTGTGGTCCGAGAAGCGGGGTGGGGTGTGGTGGAGCCTCGGAAATAAATGGATTGTTAAATAAATGGATTCTCAACAAAACACTTTTTTCCTCGTCGTAAAATAAAAACAAAACTCTTTCGTGCCAAAAGTAATGTGTGTGCGTGTGAGGGGCGGTGGAGAAAGATGAACGATTTAAAATAAATAAATGATTTAAAATAAATAAATTTTAATTGTTGTGTGAGAAAGTATATATAATCTGATTATAAAATATAGTGTCTTTCAAAAACGTCCTAAATTTGAATACTATATCTCGTGTTTAAGAAAAAAAAATTTACATTTTTATTTTTGGCGAACGCTGTCACTTCCCCTCTCACACACACACATACACCAACACACAACTTCTCTCTCCCTCATACACACACACATAGATCAACATAACTTCTCTCTCTCCCCCTCCCCTACACACATTTTCACTTCGCTATGGCAAGAAGGGACTTAACTGATGGTAGCAAACTTCAAACTTGGTAAAAGTTAAGGTTGAAAATCGATTCTTACCGTTACCCGCGAGTGCCTCGGGGAAAATAATTTGACGAAAATACAGCCAGGGTCGTGACGAAAGTCCTAAAATTGGAGCGACATGCGTAGAATGGGCTTACGTATAGTTTTTGATGATAACATGACGAAGGCCAACCGTTTAGATATTACGCTTAACTTACACAATAATTCTTACTTCCCATATCATAAACCACTGACCAATCTTAAGTACATTAGCAAATTTAGTAATCATTCTAGGGCAATTACTAGAAACTTAGTAAGGAATATTTCATTTAGATTATCTAAGTTATCTGCTAATGTTGACATTTTCAATGATAACGCTGAATTTTATAACTGCCTTACTTAAAACAGGTTATACAGAGAAAATTTTCTGCATTGATTCTATTCAGTCTTATTCTAACTCCAATAATGCAGATATGAAATCTAGCTGTAAAGGAATTAACGATAACAAATTTAATCTATGCACTGATACAAAACGGAAGAAGGGAGACAACCCTTATTCAATCCCCTATTATCATTCTAAAGGTAAATTTAAGGCTTTCAAAATTAATTACACTAAAAATAAGATAAATAGTAGTAAAAATGTTTGGCTCATTATTCTATACGGGAGGCAAATTAAATCTAATCTCCCATTGCAGTTTCGTGAAGCTATTATTAGGAATTTTCCAAAGAATTCTAGGTATTACTCTATTATCAACTCACATACAGTTAGGATTGGTTTTTCCAACACAAAAAAACTCTTAAAAATTATCTCTTCACATAATAACAACCTGTTAAATATTAATACATTTACTAATACTAACATTAATTTAGCTAATAAAATCCATCCCTCTAGAAATATTAATAACAAGGTTATTGCATCTGAAGTCAATTCCAACAGAATTAAGTTTATGTCAAGTAACTCTAAAATTAAAAATTCTATATACCAGTGTAAAATCATTGCTCATAATAAAGTACAATTTTACATTGGAAGCACGTTGTCACAGTTATGTAAAAGAATTTCTATCCATTACTCAACATTTAGGGATAGGAATAAACGTAACAGTACTGGGCCCAGTAAATTAATTAGGGATCTAAAAGACCACAATGAACAATTTAATTTAGAATGGTTGATTCTCTCAATCTCGATACCTTATGACAAAAGCAAGGAATTCTGTCTTCTCTGTAATTCTGAACTATTTTTCATTATCTTTTCTAAAAATCCCCTAGTAAACACAGTTATATAGCGTGCATACCGATGTAAACATTGGCAAAAACATACCTTTAGTTCATATAAGTAATCTCTATCATTATATATAATTTAACATTAATTTTCTTTTTATATTTAACATTCACTAAAAAAATATCCCTCCTCTTTCTATAGGCTACTTCTGACGTTATATCACATAACGCTTTTCAAAAACAATATTAATAGCGTTCAGTAAATCACTATACATATCCAGTGAGGGCGCGTGGCTTAGTGGTTAGGGCATTCGGCTCATGATCGTAAGGTTGTGAGTTCGATTCCCGGCGACGCGTTGTGTCCTTGAGCAAGACACTTTATTTCACGTTGCTCCAGTCCATTCAGCTGGCAAAAATGAGTTGTACTTGTATTTCAAAGGGTCAGCCTTGTCACTCTCTGTGTCACGCTGATTATCCCCGAGAACTACGTTAAGGGTACACGTGTCTGTGGAATGCTCAGCCATTTGCACGTTAATTTCACGAGCAAGCTGTTCCGTTGATCGTATCAGCTGGGACCCTCGTCGTCGTAACCGGCGGAGTCTTTTAATACATATCCATCATTTTCTATTGAAATGTCTTATTGATGAATTTCATTTCTTCACTTCCCTGAAGAGAAGATTATATTGTTTTACACCAATTTATTCCTTTGGAATAATATCAGTGATATCTTCGAAACATGTGTCAGAAGTAAAAGTATTTGAATTATACCTGCATTAAACTCCCATATATATATATATATATATATTAAAGTATACATTTAAATATATGTAAATATATAATATATATATATATATATATATATATATATATATATATATATATATATATATATGTGCATATATAAATACATATGTGCATCCCTCTCTATATAAACGGCAGTTTGTCTGTGCGTGTTTCTGTGTGTCTGTTTGCTTGCACCCTGACCACGGCTTTCAACCGATTCTGATGAAACTTGACACACACATAGCCCAATGTCACAATTCAAAACTAACGCAGCGAAAATTTTGAAAAGTTCCCCCAGTTCTGAAAAAAATCGATAAATTCGACATGGGGTCGAGAATCAGAAACACAAACCACAGACTGTCTAGGGGACGCAACTCGACCTTTTTAACTAAAAAAATTTACCATAAATTTTTTTCCATTTTTTGGCTATAACTCTCTAAAAATGCTTTATAGTTATTTCCCTTACAAACCCGAGCAACGCCGGGTGATACTGTTAGTATATAAATATATGTGTATATGTGAATATATGTGTACATATAAATATATGTGTATATATAAGTATATATAAATATATATTTATATATATACATATATATAAATATATATATATATATACTCTTTACTTTTTTACTTGTTTCAGTCAGTTGACTGCGGCCATGCTGGAACACCGCCTTTAGACGAGCAACTCGACCCCGGGACTTATTCTTCGTAAGCCCAGTACTTATTCTATCGGTCTCTTTTGCCGAACCGCTAAGTGACGGGGACATAAACACACCAGCATCGGTTGTCAAGCAATGCTAGGGGGACAAACACAGACACACAAACATACACGCACATATATATATATATATATATATATATATATATACATATATACGACGGGCTTCTTTCAGTTTCCGTCTACCAAATCCACTCACAAGGCTTCGGTCGGCCCGAGGCTATAGTAGAAGACACTTGCCCAAGGTGCCACGCAGTGGGATTGAACCCGGAACCATGTGGTTGGTAAGCAAGCTACTTACCACACAGCCACTCCTGCGCATATATATATATATATATATATATATAATATTATATATATATATTTTAATATATTTTATATATATATATATATTATGTATAGATATATGTATATATATTTATATATTTATTATATATTTGGTATATATATATATTTATATATGTAGTTATATATATATATATGTATATTCATATATTTATACATAATATTTATATATATGATAATATATATACTTATATATATATGTGTATATAAATATATATATATATATGTATGTATGTATGTTTATATATCTATATATATTATATACATGTATATTTATATATATGTATTTATATATACGTGTATATGTATATCTATA
The DNA here is from genome assembly GCF_006345805.1 of Octopus sinensis. NCBI lineage: Eukaryota > Metazoa > Mollusca > Cephalopoda > Octopoda > Octopodidae > Octopus > Octopus sinensis. The sequence continues at coordinate 44,773,388 of NC_043010.1, forward strand.
TATATATATATATATATATATATATATATATATATATATATATATTATATATATATATGTTTATATGTTTATACCGTAAATCCTTGAGTATAACCCGCATTTTTTCTCCAAAACGTAAAGGTCAAAATCCCTAGTGCGTATTATACACGAGGTTAAAAATGAAAATTATTTTCTAAGCAATGTCCGAGACTCTATTTGCTGTCCGGCAATGTTTATTCAGACACATTTTTTGATGTCGGGCGCGAAAATACCTTAAGGTAAGCCTGAAAACAATGAAGCCATAAAAGAATCATCCATAACTTGCAATAAGCAACATTTATTAAACGTTATAACTGTTTTTACTGTTTTTCTTTATTTTCTGCAAACAAAATGCACAAAAAAGCTAAACGTTTGCATTATGTTATATATACAATAATAATACGTTACCGTATAAAGTTTTACAATAATACGTTACCGTATAAAGTTTTACGTTACCGTATAAAGTTTTACAAACCAAGGACGTTATATAGACCTCCTTGACTCAGGTTAGAGAAAGGGTGCGTATTATACACAAGATTTAGGTTTTTCAGAGGTACAGCCTCCTAAAATCCCCAGCGTATTATACTCAAGGGCGCACTATACTCGAGGATTTACGGTATATACATATGCAGATAAAAATTCAGCTGAATTCTTTGATATTGCAGCTCCGAAAAAGGAGGCGCCAGCCCTCGATTACATCAACATTGAGGAAAGAGATGTAACAGCAGACATAGATGAAATGAGATCATGCTCCGCTACTGGTTCGGATGGCTTTGCAGCTATTCTCCTAAAGTCATGCAAGAAGGCTTTAGCGAAACCACTTCAGACACTTTTCGAAAGTTTCCTTCCTAAAAAGCTGAAAGAAGGTATTATACGCCCTATCCACAAAGGTGGGAGCAGAGTAGAGGCAAGAAACTACAGGCCAATATCTCTAACTTCGCTTATCAGGAAAATCATGAAACGAATCATCAGAAAGAAATTGATAATATTCCTTGAAGGAAATGACCACCTGAACAACACTGAGCATGGCTTCCACCCAGGAAGAAGCTGATTTACACAGCTCCTTCAGCACTATGAGTGGGTTTTGAAATAGCCGCTTGACCATTCAGATGTCAGTGTGATATACCTTGACTTTGTAAAGGCATTTGATAAGGTAGATCAGGGCATTACAAGTCATAAGCTACGAGACCTTGACATCGCTGTAAACAGAATTCACGTGGTAGCAGCCAATGGCACCCTTCCTGAGGAAACTGAAATCGTAAGTGGTGTCCCCCAGGGAACTGTTCTGGGGCCGCTACTGTTCATAATAGCCCACTTTAGACATGCCCACAGTCACTCGGACAGCTACTGTCACTAGCTATGCCGATGACACAAAATTATCACAGGCAGTAAAAAACCAAGAGGATATTACAAGCTTATAGCAGGACCTGAACTCAGATTCAAGTGGACCGAAATAAACAACATGCAGTTTAATACTGGAAAATTTCAAGCACTGCATTATAAACTCAGTGCAAATACAGTAAATCTACATTTACAGGACACGAAGCACTACAATCCAAGAGTCACAGGCAGTGAAAGACTTTTGGAGCAGCATTTGCAGTGACGCATCATTTCATATGCACATAAGCAAGATGGCAGCAAAATGCAGACAACTGGCAGGATGGATGCTAAGATCCTTCAGGACAAGAAACCTGTGGAGAAGCTTTGTTCTTGGCCGCCTAGACTACTGTTACCTGTTATGGTCACTATACAGTGCCAAACTAACAGCGGAGCTTGAAGCAATCCCATGCCACTACACTAAAAAGATTGAAAGAGTGCAGTGGATGAGCTACAGGGATAGACTGAGAAAATTACAGCTTTACTGCTTGGAGTGAAGGCGTGACAGATACGCAATAATATACATATGGAAAATCCTAGAAGGACTAGTACCTAACTTTGGCATTGAGTGTTATACAAATGCCAGAACTGGCCGCCATTGCATTCTACCAAAGGTACCATCCAGTCCATCTAAATTCAGGACTAGGTATTGCAATACTCTAGGGTTCAAAGGCCCACAACTTTTCAATGCCCTGCCACAAAGATTAAAAAATTTGCATAAGGTGGAAGTAGATGTCTTCAAAAAAGAATTAGGCATCCTCCTCTCCACAATGTCGGATGAACAGCCCGACATTAGGTACAGACGAAGGTTGCGGAGTCAAACTCACTTATACATCAAATGTACCAACAGCTGGGAAAAAGGCACATACATGAGTGGTAATGTGAAACACCCAGACTGAGGAATTCAGAAGTACCATGGTGGTGCTCCAGGATTTTATATCTATCTATCTGTCTATCTATCTATCTATCTATCAATCTATCTATCTATCTATCTATCTATCTATCTATCTATCTATCTATCTATCTATCTATCTATATCTATCTATCTATCTATCTATCTATCTATCTATCGGTATATATATACATTTATTCACACAGAAAGGGTGATAATAAAGTAGTGGTGATCCCAAAACGAAGGTGCGCGTGCGTGTGTATAAGAGTGTATGTATGTGCATGTGGAAGAGGGTTGGTGACCTCGACGTGTGCGTGTGTGTATGTGTTGGTGTGTGGATGTGGAGCTAGGAAGTGGTCAGTGCTAGTGTATGCGTGTTGGTGTGATGTGATGTTGTATTGTGTGTTATGGTGGTGGTGTACGGTGTAGTTGTGTGCGGTGTAAATATATCTATAGATATATAATATATATATATATATATATATATATATATTATATATATATATATATATATATATATATATATCATCATCATCATCATTATCATCATCATCGTTTAACGTCCACTTTCCATGCTGGCATGGGTTGGACGGTTTGACTGAGGACTAGCGAACCAGATGGCTGCACCAGGCTCCAATCTGATCTGGCAGAGTTTCTACAGCTGGATGCCTTTCCTAACGCCAACCACTCCAAGAATGCAGTGTGTGCTTTCTACGTGCCACCGGCACGGGAGCCGGTCAGCGGACCTGGCAACGATTACGCTCTTAGCGCTCCACTAGCACGGATGTCAGTCATGCGGTGCTGTCATCGAATTTGATTTCGATTTCACTTGACTGAACGGGTCTTCACAAGCAAAGTTTAGTGTCCAATGAAGGAAAGGTACGCATAAGTGGGCTGGTTACACCCCTGGCATAGACCACGGGTAATGGTATCACTTGGCTTGCCGGGTCTCCTCAAGCACTGCATATTTCCAAAGGTTTCACTCGTCATTGCCTCGGTGAGGCCTAACGTTCGAAGGTCGTGCTTCACCACCTCATCCCAGGTTTTCCTGGGTCTACCTCTTCCACAAGTTCCTTCAACCGCTAGGGTGTAACACTTTTTCATACAGCTATCCTCATCCATTCGCACTACATGATCATACCAGCGCAGTCGTCTCTCTTGCACACACACACACTCTCAAGGTACATACATTCTGTCGAGTATGCACACTGATATTACACATCCAGCGGAGCATACTGGCTTCATTCCTTGCAAGCTTACGCACATATATTTATATGTATGTATGTATGTATGTATGTATGTATGTATGTATGTATGTATGTATGTATGTATATATATATAGTGTACATTTAAACTCATAAGAAATCCACTCGTGGAATTCAACACGTTAGAAAGAAAAGCTAGGTTCCATAACCACAAAAATTAGGGATAAAATTCGACAGGAACGAATTGAAAACATTTTACCATCAAGTTTCCTGGGCCAATTGGTTTCTGATTTTAGTTTAGCAAGCAAATGAATATTTGCTTGCGAGGTGAAATCGTCTCCAACAGGTACACCTTGGGTTAAATATATAAACAAACGAGACAATCAAACTATATGCCTCCCGTTTATACATCCTAATTTTTTCAAAATCTACTGCGCAGACGCACCCCTTGACCGGCAATAAGAAAATGCCAACTTTTAAAATCAAAAATTATCCCAAAAACTTATAATACTTAAACATATCAAAGGGAAATGGAAAATTAATTAAAATTTTCACCTCCAGCGGCCTAACGTGTAAAAATTTAGTGTTTAAGTATTATATACATACAAACATATATATATATATATATATATATATATTATATATATATATATATATATATATATATATATATATATATTAATAGTTATCGCCATACTAATATGGCAGTCTATAAATATAAGACTAAGTTATTAGTATCCAGTAACGCTGCCGTAATCTCCTTTAGAGAGACTTAGTAATTTTAATATTTCTATTATATATATATATATATATATATATATATATATTATATTATATATATATATATTATATATATATATATATATAATATAATATATATATATATATATATATATATATACAAATTGAGATAGGGGTTGTAAATGCAACCCTCCATGGGATAACATATATCCAATATGCTGCTAGGGAAGTACCCAACAAAGTTAATACATAAATGTTAATGATTGCGATGCAATCAATTCATTTACTGTATTATATGGGCAAAGGTAAAATGATTTACCACAAATTACTAATACAAGATAAGAAAATGGAGAAATACATCTAAATCAAATATGAATTACCAGATAATACTCAATCACATACTTTATTAAACCACCACATAAGAGACTGTATGGTTAAATATAAAAAGCAGAACAAATCAGTGTACATAAAGGGATGTACATAAAAAAGTGTACATAAAAGAGTAATGTTGTATAATAAGTAGAATATATATAAAAGAGAATATAAATATAAGTAAATATAAATATAAGTATAGATTACATCTTACAGCTGTTACTGCCATGTAGATAAGTATGTCTCATTTTACCAATATTAGCCTTTTATGGTAGGTCAATATATAGATATAAATGAGACATTTACAAATATATCGTAAGGCCTCTTCGGAGATTATGTAATATAAATCAGTCTACATATATACCCACATGGGTGTGGGTACATACCCATAATACAACATATACATATACATATGAGTGCATATACTCACACTCTTATACATGAAAAAATATACATATACATAATGATATAAATAAATAATATAAATTAGTAAACATATATATGTGTTCCACATTCAATGTCTCAGTTTTTCGACTTAATATTGTGATAATAAACATACACAAATTAGTACCTAGATGCAAATATACATAGTCAATAGTACATTATATTACTTCATACTAATTTCTAAAGTGTCATTAAAGTTAGCATCATTATTGTTGTCAATACCATTTATGTTACCATTATTATCCTTCATAATATTATTAATAACGCTTACATTAGGATCCAGAGCGGTATATATGTATGTTCGGGTTCCAGTTAGTAATTTTCCTTATGAAATAAATACACTATTGGATTTGAATTTAAAATTATCATTATCTTCCTCACGGTTGGTCAATTGAGAGCCGCCCGACCTCCACCACACCGCACAAGCAAAACATACACATCCACATCTAACCCTAAACCCACACATCCACACAGAAACTCACACACACATGCACACACACATAAATACACCCCGACACATCTCTACACATTCACTAAATTGCAGAGTGTATGTCTGTCATCGCATGGCTTATAGACAAATCAGTACAGGCAGCAGTGTCTAACACTAACACACACTCACACGCACATCCGCATATACGCATAAATATTAATACACTTTCATATACTGTGTCAAGGAACATTCGCACACACATATATATATATTTGAATATATATCTGCGCACTCATACGTACAAATAAAACCTATATTTATATCCACCCATGAATAAATATTCGCATATACATATCCAAGTACGCACCTGCGTGCTCATATGTGTAATAAAAACATACATCCGTACATCCACCCACGGTCATACCTGTATGTACAAAAACATACATACGTACACATATACATTTTCACACACCTACAGAAGTTACTATTAATTTAGAATAAGTTCATTAATTATAAATTAAATTAATTATAGATTAGTAAGTGCCAAATAAATATATATATATAGTTATGTATATATATATATTATATATATATATAGTTATGTATATATATATATATTATATATATATATATATTATATATATATATATATATATATATATAATAATATATATATATATATATATATATATATATATATATATATATATATATAATAATATATATATATATATATATATATATATACATATATATATATTATTGAAGTAGATAAATGAATTATATGAATATCTTATTACGGATAATTCAATGATAACCGATACCTGGGTAGCAAAAATCACAACAGAAAAAGCACGGTTGAAGTTACGACCATGGGGCATAAAATCCGTGCCTTAGTGCGGAAATTTGAAGTTTTATATATAAGTGTAGGAAGAAATGGAGCTGAACGAAGATTTAACAAAATTCCTTTTTATTATTTTCTACATATGTTTCGAAGGCTGCAAAGTCCCTAATTCGGATTGAATAAGGAGTGAGCGTTTGTCGAAAAGCTTGCTGTGCATTTTGTTGGAGAATTAAGTTCCTGGATTTTCCTGAAGAGAAGGCTGCAAAATGGACTCCTTATTCAATCCGAATTAGGGACTTTGCAGCCTTCGAAACATATGTAGAAAATAATAAAAAGGAATTTTGTTAAATCTTCGTTCAGCTCCATTTCTTCCTACACTTAATATATATATACATATATATATATATATATATATATATATATATATATATATATATATATATATATAATATATATATATATATATATATATATTCAATTTTAGACGCTGGTAGCGCAGGGCTTGGAATTTTCAGCATTAAACTGCATATTATTATCCTCAGTCCATCTTCAAATTGAGTCCAACTCCTGGTGCAGATGTGCAACATCACCGGGGTTGTGTATTTTCTGCGAGACTTTCGTATCGTCTGTGTAGCTAGCAAGGGTGGCTACCCGAGCAGTTGAGGGCATATCTGAGAGGGCCGCTATGAAAAGCAGTGGTCCCAAGACACCGCTCACTATTTGTGTTTTCATAGAAGAGGCGCCATTGGCCACTACTGCCTGACTTCTATCTTTCAGAAAGTCATGTAACCACTCTCCAAGTTTTCCAGCTATGCCGAGATCACGCAGTTTGTGGCATATCATACCATGATCTACTTTGTCAAAAGCTTTTGCAAAATCAAGGTATATTATATCCACGTTTCAGTTACTGAGTAACTTCCACGACACCCAGTCATAATGTTGTAAGAGCTGGGTCAGGTAGCTCCCACCTGGTCGAAAGCCATGCTGGGTATCATTCAGCAAATTATTTCCTTTAAGGAATGCGATTAGCTTCCCTCTAACTATCCGTTCCATGACGTTGCTGATGTGTGAAGTCAGAGAGGTAGGCCTATAGTTTTTGGCATCTTCTCTGCTTCCCCCTTTATGGATTGGGCATATTATTTCCTCCTTCAGCTTGCTTGGCAGTCTGCCATTTTCAAGAAAGCTCTGGAAGAGAATCTGGAGGGGTTTTGACAGGGCATGCTTACACGATATACATTTATATAAATATATATTTATATATGAAAGAATGTTTGAAAATGCAATTTTAAAGATGTTATTCACTTGACCGGTTTCACTTATATATATATATACGTTTATATACGTTTATATATATATAATATATATATATATATATATATATATATATATATATTATATATATATATATATATATGAATTATTGTTCGGAACATATATTTGCTGTTAGTTTGTATTTATTTAATTCTATTTGAAATATCAATTTTTCTATCTTTGTAGCTTGCGGTGGAAAGAATCGTGTGGAAGACTTGTACAATTGCGGACAATACATCCAATGTCTTAATAACCGACCAGTCGGATCAGTTGGAACGTGCAACCCCGGCAATCGCTTTGACGAAACTCTGGGGAGCTGTGTCGCAGATAGTAACTGCCCTGAAGTTAATAATAACGCTCGTACGTTTGTTTTAATTAAATGAATTTTTCTATCGCCTCGTGTAGTCTTACGGCATGTAACATGTTAAATGTTTATGTTATATATTTGGGTCTTAAATTTTTTAACTGATGCTAAATATTGTAAAATGTCGACCGATTATAATTTTCGGACCTATATATTAAATATTTTTCTCTCTTCCGATTCTCCGTTTAAACCAAGCTAAAAACTTGTTTCTAAAGCCTGTTTGTGATTATGACTCAAAATCCTTACATTATACATTATTTTTTCCGATGCAGCCTTAATTTTGGACCACTGTTATGCTGGAGTTTCTAACGCTTAATGAATAACACGTGAAGGTACAGTTCACAACTTTATAAAGCATGTGAAGAGTATATGTGGCATGGTTGTACATCATCTCATAGCACGGACTCTACAAACCAGAACTCTCCTAGCTAACTTTAATGTCTTATATAATGCTTCAAAACCTGGAGGATTAACGATCATCCTGTATTATATATTGCTCCGTTGGTAATCATTCTCTATACCTGAAATCAGGCATTCATTCTTTTACCAAAGATATTCAATCGTTAAATCGAGAGGTTTTGGAAATTCGATTAAGAAATATATTCATGTAATTTACTGTTCAATAAATAAATTTCTTTTGCTACGTTATTATAAATTTGTATATTTTTATCTTATTTCAGAATGCTCTGATCTTTTTAAGACCAGTAACACTAAAGGAAAATATTTTCAGAAAGATGGAGAAAACTGGATAGAGAAAACATGCTCAGGAAACTTGCTCTTTAATATGACTACATGCACATGTCAGGATTCTTACAACTACACAACTACAGGTTATTGATTTTCTTTTAATGATTACATTGAAAAACAGGATGCTACTTTCTGTTGGTGTTAATCGATTAAATATAACATCTGTATTTTGCTGTTTATTATCATGTTGAAACCTTGGGTCGCGAACTGGCAGACGTTAGAATACTAGAAAAATTACCTGTGTTATTTGTTCCTGCTCTCTACACTCTGGGTTCAAATTCCATCGAGATTACTTTTGCCTTTCGTCCTTTAGGGATCAATATAATAAAGCAACCCCTTCCTCTCGAAATTTCTAGCCTTGTCCTTAAACCAAAAATAAATATTCTGCTGAACCCGAAAACTGTAATAATGAAGACATTCCATATGTTTATCGCAGATTAGTCTTGACAACGAAACGACAAATTTCCATAGATGTTCAGCTATGAGCACAACATCTCTATTATCTTCGAATATGATATATTTTGGATTGCATTATCCCTTTTTGAAGACAGTAGGGTGTGATTTGATTACCAGAAGATTGAGACACATTCATGGTCGTGTAAACACGCTGACTGTAATTTAAATGTGTGCTACAGTATTGGATATCGTCTATTAAACCTTTAGTTTCGACTTTGAGATAACACCAACTATTTGACATGAAGTCTTGGTTATATGACATTTCTTTAATCGTTATGAAAAACTATCATAGATAAACAGGCGTAACATTTGTTAAAGAGAGTATAGCTGAATATTTACGTCTTCTCTGAGGTGATAATCCATTGATACATATATAGCGCCTGGATCTTTAAAAGTTATTACTTGCTAAAGATTGCTAAACCAGGTAAATTACTAATTTATCGGCCAGAATTGGTTCGACCACATCTGGCTAATTATGGTTTAATGGAATATGTCAAATTGAGCCCAGTATAAAGATATTGGTTACAGTCTGTAGTTTCAGATTACAGGTGAAAAACGTCATTAAAGTTTTCAAATTTCAACTAAAATATCTTTACTTTGTCTTTTATGAAATAATTTACGACGCTGTTATTAAATCTGTTTAGTGTAATTTAACCAAAATATATTTAGTTCGTTTTTATTTCCGTTCTATTTAAACTTGTTTTTCCCTTTTCTTTTTCGTTTACACCCCAGTGTCGCCATGTTTAAACATAACTCTTCCTTTGGAATTCAACCTATTATCACTTGGCAATAACTATTATGTACAAGGCATTAATGTAGATTTCATTAATGCAGCATATTTCAACGGCTCTTCAAGTTTAGTAATTCCTGCTCTAGCTAATAATGATCTTGGTGACTATTTTGTCATGACGTTGAATATTAAACCTGCCGCCGTAATATCAGGAAGACAAGCCTTAGTAAGCAACAACCAATGTTCAGATAATGGAACATACAACTTATACTTAGTAGGCCCGAATGTCTATGCTTCAATAACATTACTTGACAATTCTGTAGAGACGTCTTATCAATTGACAAGTAGTTCGGTAAGTTTATTTTATATTTCTTTTTTCGTTAGCTTTGTTAACTACAAATTAACACCCCTCTACACTGAGTCGGCAGCCCTGTTTCAATTCTCAGGAGAAGCAATTTCCCTTGTTTCCATCACTTATGCTCTTAAAAATGTGTTATATAAATAGGCATCAATCTGCATATGTACAAAACAATGCAACACTATAAATGTTGATTCAAATGGGCTGTATACAAGAATGATGTCGTTATCTTCAAGTTCATATAAGTGTTCACAAGATACCAACGAAACTGTTCAATATATTTCATAAGGCTTCCTTTGCCAATAGAAATGTGCTGCTATTTGTTTTTACCAATATGTAAACAGGACCATTTATATTGTCTTTTCCTGGATGAATGTCTGATCTTTTAGATCAGTGGGCCGTATTGCTCCCCCCCCACCCGGAGGCGGTGGAAAGTTCCAAGTTGAAGAAAAGTGGGGTGATAATGGGATAGTGATTCATGTAAAAAGTGGGGTGATAATGGGGTAACTATTTATGTAAAAGCAACAAAATAATGGGCTCATTATGTTAAGTTTTATTTGTGAAATATAGTTACTTTGAATTTAACTGAAAAAGAGGTCTATGTTTGTGATGGTTTTTTGGGGTGGGGGTGCTAGAAATATGGCCTGGCGGTCAAGGGGATGGCAGCCCGAAAAAGTTTGGGAACCATTGTTTTAGATGACAGCAAGGTCTGGATAGGTTAGAACTCATAACCTTCTATTGACTAAAATGCTATTTTTCTAAACATTGCTGTTCTTAGTTCTATATTCATTATGATTTTTTTTCTAATTTAGCACAAGTCTTGAAATTTCCATTTCATGTTGATATAAAATGTATTTATAAGATCTTAATTATCAACAAATTTTAACTTTTAGACAATTTCCAACGTATGGAACACGATCATCTTTAAGAAGGAAGGAACTTTATTTGAACTTATCGTTAACGGTGTGTCTAACAGCGTGAATGTTGCAGGTAAAGTTTTCAGAAATCTTTCATCGATAGGAATCCTTTCATTAGAATTTGTTACGAGTAAGAGTAATCGAGATGGTCGATACTATTTTGAGTTTCACTCTTATAGTTTTACTTTAAAATCCTTCTGATGCCGGACTTCAACTTCATTCTTATTTAATCAAAAGAATGAGTACTAGTAAAATACAGGATTGCTTCTGAACTATATATCACTTCT
>NC_043010.1:44789980-44804980 GCF_006345805.1 Octopus sinensis
ATTCACCTTATTTTGTATTTCTTTCTTTCTATCGTGATGTAAGCCCCTCCTCCAAATTTCTTTTGTAAGTTGAAAGAACATTTTTCCATGATGCAAAAAACATTTTTTACATCAAATATTTACCTGTCAACACTGTTTTCAACTGATTCATATGCATACATACACACGAATATAATATATATTATATATATATATAATATATATATATATATATATATATATATTGTAAATTAAATTAGAGATAAAACCACTATTAGGCAAATCAAACAATGAAAAACATAAACCAAAACATAAAAACAAACATAATTAATATAAAATATATAAAATTTAAAAATTTAAAAATTTAAATTATTTAAATTTAAAATTTTTAATTTATATATTTTTAAATATTTTTTAAATCTTAAATTAAAAATTAAATATATATATATATATATAACTATCAAAAGGTATTAAAAAGTTTAATATAAGATAATAAGTAAAACCACTACGTACGTTTCATGGCCATAACCTAATTCGAATTACAATAATTTAAATTCAATTAAAAATTCGAATTATAGTTATAGTCAATCTTCAGGTTAATGATAATAGTTAAAAAAATAAGCAAATAGATTTAAACAATATTTTTTAAGAAATAAATAAAATAATAATCTTTTTTATAAAAAACTCTATTATCAAACTAGAAACTTTAACGATTAGAATTATGTCATACAATCCAATTATAATGTTAAATATTAATTTTTAAGGTAAAAATAGATAGAAAATGTATTTATCTATTCAGATATAATATGGTTTTAAAAAACATAATAAACTCACGAATAACCTAATCTCAGTTATAGTCAATAACTAATTACCTAATTATTTAACAAAAAAATAATGAAAAAAAAATCACTATTCATATTATTAAATTTAAGTTCAAATCTAAAAATTATAAAATATTTGAATAATAACTAAATTATTATCAATAAATATATATAAATATATATAAATATAATAATTAAGATCTAAAATTATCTCTATCAATAAATATATATACGTATCATAAAAAACTAAATAAATTAATTATTCCATTATTACTTCCGAAATATATTAAAAAATTAAAAAATTAAAGATGAAAAAGCAAATTGTAAACGTATAACCTATCTTTAAAAAAACCCATAACTATTTAACGATCAATATATCTCGTTGGCTAATTAATAACTTACAAAAACCGTATAGTTTATTTTAAATTCGGCGGTACTGACGTTGAATATAATCTGTCTGATGGAGAGATATGTTTAATTCTTCCAGTGCTTTCGAATTTAATATTTTTAATATTTGATATTGTGAAGTCCCATGCTGATGAAAAAAATGTTCGGGTAAAGTATAAATTACACATTCTTTATACCGATCTAATTCCGAAACGCGTACATGGGTAATCTAATATCGATTGATTTTTCGTTATTTTCCTCTCTGCCTTCGTGGGTTGTTTTCGAGTAATTTGTTTTTTCCGGGAGTCTCTTTTTAAAGTAGAGGAAATAGCTAAGGTTCTTTGGCTGCTATTTCTAAACTTCGGTATGTGGTAAAGCAAACCTTTGCTGAACCCTATAATAATAATAATAATAATAATAATAATAATAATAATATAATAATAATAATAATAATAATAATAATAATGATAATGATGATGATGATGATGATGATGATGATGATGATGATGATGGTGGTGGTGGTGGTGGTGGTGGTGGTGGTGGTGGTGGCGCAATGGCCTAGTGGTTAGGGCAGCGGACTTGCGGTCGGAGGATCGCGGTTTCGATTCCCAGACCGGGCGTTGTGTGTGTTTATTGAGCGAAAAAAACACCTAAAAGCTCCAGGAGGTGGTGATCCCTGCTGTACTCTAAAGGCGGTGCTCCAGCATGGCCGCAGTCAAATGACTGAAACAAGTACAAAAAAAAAATAATAATAATATATATATATATATATATATATATATATATATATATTGCTTAAACATCTGATATATATGTATATCGTATGCATTTACTGCTTTGCTTGTTGCTATCTGTTTGGTGATTGATATGCCTAGATTTAGATTCCCACTATACGAAACATTAAGCCGTGTTTCTTTCTGCACGTTTATGTACTAACTTATCATCACTCGACTGGTGATCCAACAATTATTATTCCGTTTGCTTTTCTAGTTTCCAGCTCTCAGTTATTACAAACATTCATCCAATTTTAGAACCGCAGGGCGTGAAATTTGAGTAAGATTTGGTTGCTTTTCCCTAGCAGTTCAAGTAACTATTCAGAGTCTTTGTAGCAAGTTTCGTCGTTTCGTAGATTTGTAAACCGTTACATGCAAGTTCTATCCTTATTGTTGGTATGCGACTACCGTAATCTGTTTCCTGTTTATAGTTGGTGGGGCGCGTGGTAAATCTGATCTACAACTAAACAAGGATATATTTCTGTGTCAAATACATCCAATATTCAATCTTGATCCGGTGTTTTAATAAAATTAAAGTTCTCATCTCAAAAATCAGAATGAAAGACACTAGGAAAACTAATTTCCAATTATAAACGAGAGAAATATGTGACTCCGAAAATTCTAAACCGATAACTTGTCATTCAACTTCTACAGCATTTTAAAGCTCAAAAGTTATAAGTTTAAATTGATATTATGAGGATTAGAGATCGAGAAAACCAAATTTCAATTTATACTGGGGGAAATCTATGCAAGGGGAATGGGACGCATGGTTTACATTTGTCCTTAGTTATATCACAACTCGTATAACACCAACTGCACTTAGAATAGCAGCAACAATTGCAGCAAATAACAACAAACACAAAATCAACTTTTTTGTGGCTACTAAATATGGTGAAACTATAAGTGTGCAGTGATGATATCTGCAGCGGTGGTACGTCAAGTGAAGCAGACGTAACAGCAGACGTGGTACCGTAAGAATACCCACAACAGCAGCATCAAAAGTGTCAATAGCAGCTATAAAAGTATAACAGCAGAGCATCGGAAGCTCGACTGCATAAAAAATGTCGGTATTTTATTATATTTTGTGGTGTACTGGAAAACAACTGAACAAAGCACATTTGAGGCTTAGAAAGATTGTATTCGGAGACGCATGAGTTATAGAAATAAGAGGGAGTTTAATACTACACTGAAAAAGGGAATTCACTCTATTTTGCAGATATTCAAGCTTCTGTTTAGTAATTGAGTTTAAACTTCCAGAACTGGAAAACTGAATATCACGCAGAGGCATTCAAGCATCTAAGAAAAATGTCCCACAGAGCCAGCTTATTGTATGAATTGGCCATGTAGTTCCATTTCTTTCTATCTATTCTGTTGTTCTTTCGTTTCTCTTTGAATTTTCCTACTGTTTCAGTTACGTTTTGGGCTGCCGATACTCTGCCCAACATAATTTTTCAGACCCAGTATCATAGTAATAACAGTGTCTTCTGTATTTAGTAATTCTCTGCTACCTTCCTTTCTGGGTAAATATAGACAGTTGATATTACTTTTAGGGGAGGGTACGTTGTGCATTGTGAGCAGCTTTCTGGTTCTTCTATTCAAGTTCTGCTGTTGGGCCTTTGTCGTATGGACATATAGTGCTAAAAATCACAGAATATCAGTAGCGGGCAAAAGAAAAAAAAAAAAAGAAAAAATGCTCAGCACCGGCTGTAGAACTGCCAGATTATGTGGCGAGATGGCAGAAACGTTAGCACGCCGAGCGAAATGCGTAGCCGTGTTTCGTCTGCCGTTACGTTCTGAGTTCAAATTCCGCCGAGGTCGACTTTGCCTTTCATCCTTTCGGGGTCGATAAATTAAGTTCCACTTACACACTGGGGTCGATATAATCGATTTAATCCGTTTGTCTGTCCTTGTTTGTCCCCTCTGTGTTTAGCCCCTTGTGGGCAGTAAAGAAATAGGTATTTCGTCTGCCGTTATGTTCTGAGTTCAAATTCCGCCGAGGTCGACTTTGCCTTTTATCCTTTCGGGGTCGATTAAATAAGTACCAGTTACACACTGGGGTCAATATAATCGACTTAATCCATTTGTCTGTCCTTGTTTGTCCCCTCTATGTTTAGCTTCTTGTGGGTAATAAAGAAATAAGATTATGCGATTTCAGCGTGTTTGCACTTTGCGATTCATCAGCAGCAGGTATCCATTATCACCGTAAACTAACCCAATTGCGTCCGAACTGATATATAACAAAACAATGACTAATCATGCTTACATGAAACACTCTTGTAAATATATCAAAGAAAACAAGAATTTAAATAATCGTTTCTACCATCGGCACAAGCCCTGAATTTTGGGGGAGGGGGATAGTCGATATAATCGACCCCAGTGATTCACTGGTTCTTAATTTATCGACTCCCTTAAGGATGAAAAGCATAGTTGACCTTGGCGAAATTTGAACTCACACACACACACACACACACACACAGATGAATCCCTCGACTATTGCGGGTGCTACGTTCCAAAAACCACCGCAATAGGTGAAAATCTGCCAAGTAGAAACAATACGATGCTGTATATTTATTATTATTTTTTTTTTAATCTGTATATATTTATTTTATTATAAATGTAAAACAGCACCACAAAGGAATCGACATAAACTTAAATAATAAGCCGCGATAGGCGAACCGCGATATGGCGAGGGATTACTGTAAGGATAACATCCAAAGATCCAAGTGGAGGAAGTTAGTAAGCTTCATGCAGTCTATGACAGGTATAAAAAAACAACAACAGAAAGAGGACAGTGTATGTTCAGGAACAATAACAATTTATTGGCATCGAAGGTTACACACATTTTCCTATGTCGAAGTTACGACGAAACTCGATAGGCTGAAGGCTTCTGTATATTTCAGGGTTAGCAACTAGAGTAGCTATGAATACGAATAAAAATCCAGACCGAGGGAGTGGAAAAGGTGAAATCCAGGCTACATATGTTTCCTAGTATTATTAAATCCTCTGATTTAATAATTACTCATTAACGGGTATTCAACTAGCTACTCATCGAGCCGTGAATATCTTAATTATATGAAGGTTGCGTTGTCGTTCTTGCCTGGGTGCACCAATATATTCGTTTACTGTAGACATGGTTAAGTCGCTCCAGCTTAATATTTATAATAATCTTTATTTTTCTCTTAAAGTCAGCAGCCATCTAAACTCTTTCTTTCCCCTCTCTTTTCTTGATCCTCAACAATCTTAATATGATTCCCACTCCCAAATATTTGACCTCTTCCTTTCCTTTTTCTTACTTATTGACCATTTATTTCTTCAAGCAGTTGTCTTTTTGTACTATTTTCCGGCTTCGCCACTCATTTCAAATTACATCTACGGCGTGTTAACTTGGGATTCCTAAACGACAATGTAAGTTTCATATAATTAAGGTATCCTTGTCTAGTTGAGTACCCCTCGTTGAGTAATTATTACATCAGAGGATCTGCTAGCTAGGAAACATATGTAACCTGAATTTTACCTATTCCAGTCCCTCAATTTGTTTATATATATGAGTGTGTGTGTGTGCATGTGTGTGTGTGTGTGTGTGTGTGTGTGTGTGTGGTGTGTGTGTGTGTGTGTGTATGCCTATAACCATGTTGTGATTATCATCGATCCCAGAAGAATGGCTGCTAAACATGGCATGTTCTTCTTACTGTGATTTTTGCAACCTGTGGAATCAAACAAAAATGTAAAACAATAAAAGATGAGATAAATTATTGACTTGTAAATCAATGATAGAGCGATTAGCTTAAGCAATTTTTATATATGTAATTAATTTAGATCAGTGTTTTTTTAAACCTTATTGGAAGTACTGAACCTTGCAAGCTTCATCAGGGCATTCACCGAACCCTTCGTAACTGGAAAAAGATAATATGATTTCTTCAAAACATAGGTATATATTTAATTAGTACGCAAAATTAACCCTGCATCAGTTGCACACAAAATCACTGTGTTCAAAGAACAAAACCCACATTACATGAATTTCACACAAAAACATAACTCGATGAATAAATGTGACTTTTGCTGTTACCTTTCAGATACTAGTTCAGAAATGCACAGCTTCACCTTGGCAAGTACCACTCTCATAATTTTCGCAACAAAGTCTGTTCTTTTTCTTAGTTTTTACAGTGTGAGTATTACAAGGACTTTTTTTTTAGCAATAAGAGGGTATATTACGATTTGGTGACACCAAAACGTTGAGAGAGTTGTTGTTCTGAAGAGTTGCTGTTGAAGCTAGCTCTACTGAAGTTCAATGATTTCGTGGAGTTATTCATTGTTGACATCTGTTGTCGCAACACTAAGCGTGAACAGCTGTCTCACCCATGCTGGATATGACTCACCGGAGAAGAAGTATCCGTCGAGAGACTTTGCGAGCTCATCTAAGTGCATGGCAATTACTTGCTTCAGCTTCCCAGGTACAGAAATGTCTCCAATTTCAGACATATCGTCCAGCGGGGGAAGTTTGAGAAGTTATCATTTAAACACTCTCTTACTCTTTACTCTTTTACTCTTTTACTTGTTTCAGTCATTTGACTGTGGCCATGCTGGAGCACCACCTTTTAGTCGAGCAAATCGACCCCAGGACTTATTCTTTGTAAGCCTAGTACTTATTCTATCGGTCTCTTTTGCCGAACCGCTAAGTTACGGGGACGTAAACACACCAGCATCGGTTGTCAAGCGATGTTGGGGGACAAACACAGACACACAAACATATACACAGACACACAAACATATACACATACACATACATATATATATACATATATACGACGGGCTTCTTTCAGTTTCCGTCTACCAAATCCACTCACAAGGCTTTGGTCGGCCCGAGGCTATAGTAGAAGACACTTGCCCAAGGTGCCACGCAGTGGGACTGAACCCGGAACCATGTGGTTGGTAAGCAAGCTACTTACCACACAGCCACTCCTACGCCTAGTTTTCTTTTTTTTTAAATGCCCTCAAGTTTTCTTCCGCTTCAATGATGTTCACTTCACCGCCTTGCTTCTGTTGACTGATATGACCGAGAGAATCGAAAATAACGGCCATGTACACCAAAATGAGAATGAATTCAGAATTTTCGACAATGCTGATACTCTCGCAAAAACAGAGCTAATTCCACACGCATGGCAAAACTCGATTCAGTACCTTTCCCCGGATTAACCACCGAACGTTAAAGGGGTACAGAAGCATCTCGAATTCAGAGCCCATTTCATTATACAGCTCTTTGAAGATGCGGTGCTTCATAAGACTATTTCGCACGTAGTTCACACATTCAACTACAATTTTTAATACTTCTGCCAGTTTTGGAGGCAAGTTTTTTTTGTTACCAACGCATGCCTGTGCAGAACACTGAGTAACAAGGATGTGTGGAGCATTGGATTTCACCAGCGCTCCAAAACCAGAGTGTGGTCCCAGCATGGCTGGAACTCCACCCAAACAAACTTCAGAAACTATATTCTACGAAAGCCTGTTGTCTCTGAAAAAGACATCTACGTGTTTCTTTACATCGGCTGCATTGGTTGTTGTGAAAGGCTTAAAAATAAAAGTATCTTCCTTTATCACGCCGTCTTTCACATAGCGCACGAATACAAAAAGCTGACTGAGATTGGAAACATCGGCGGTCTCGTCGAGTTGGGGGCTGAATTTTGCTGGGCTTGAAATCAGATCTGTAACTACTTGAGTCAAGATGTCATCGCTCATGTCGTATATTCTGCTGCTGATTTGTCATTTGAAAGAGGAATTTGGGCAAACTATCTTCAGCAGCTTTTCCCGCATGATATTCGGCATCTTCAACGCAGCTGGTTTTACGAGTGTTTCACCAACGGTGTGTAGTTTGCTCTGTGAGGATCGGTTTTTCGATGGGTACAAAGCCGAAAACAAGCAGAGAGCCTTTTCATCGAATCTGGCTCTCTACACCTTGAATTCAGCGAGCGTTGTGTTCTTGTATTTCCCATCTGCATGGTGTTTTAGGAAGTGTTCCCCTAGTTTTGTAGGTGCTAGGCTAGAATGGCTCAGCTTGGCATTGCAAATTATGCATTGAGGACGCTGACTCACATCAAGTTCCTTTATACATATTGTAAGTATTCGTCCAATCACTTCCCTTTTTTTCGATCGACGTAGTTAGTACGAAGGGTTTGAAAGATTAAAAGAAAATCACAAATGACGTCCAATCACAATAGCCACAAGTCGACTACTGAGCACATCAAGTTCCTTGCAGCACAGATATCAAAGCCAAGAGATGAGGCGCGATCAACTGCAATGATGGCCAAGCGGAGCATGATGTCACGAATAATACGAGTGGGGTGAACAGAACAGACACAAACACGTAAACCTGGGCCGATTTTTTGCTTTTTTCAAAACACTTTTAAGATTTTTTTTATTTATCTATAAATTAATATTTTAAAATTAAATTTTATATTGTTATCATAATTTATCTTTTAATAAACTACTTTATCAAGGAAATCTATTTTGTGTTACAATTTTTTACTAAGCAACGAAATATTTGTAATCTAACACGGAGAAGAAAGATTGTGTTGCCAAATTGTCGGCAGCCGATTTTTTGACGTCCGAAAACAATAGACCACCAATGCTAATTTGAACAGGACTATACAGTGTGTCTTGACCTCCGCCGAACCTCTGAGACTGACTCAACGAACCCATAGGGTTCGGTCGATCTCAGGTTAAGAAGCATTCATCCAGATTGTATTTATTTTTGTGTTTTTAGTTTATAATTAGTTAGGACCAATTGAAAACAATTTCAGTTTGTAATCAGGACCAATTGTTATACGTAACTCATAATTAATTTGACAATAGTAAATGGACTATTTTTTCTGTGTTTATTTGACTTTCATCAGTTAGGGCCAATAAAAGAATTACCAGACATATTCGATCAACGGATTAAACCTTTCATCTTAAAAAATGTCATTTTATTTTTTATTTGTTCAGGTGGATAATGCTAATAATTCAATTACATTAAAACTATCAGTATTGTCCACACTTGGATAGTTTTTAAGAGAGAGAGAGAAGAGAGAGAGAGAGAGAGAGAGAGAGAGGAGGAGGAGGAAAAGAAGACGGCAATGACGACGAATCATCATCATCATCATCATCATCGCTTCTGTAGTTGATTGATAATTTATTTAACGATCCTGGAAGGAGGAAAGGCAAAGTGAAGCTCAGAACTATTTGAATCATCTCGTAAAAGAATCAGAACAATAACCACTCCGCGAAATGTTATTTATTACCCGAAAGAAAATTGATTTTATCTTTTCTCTTTTACTTGTTTCAAACATTAGACTACGGCCATGCAGGGACACGGCCTTGAAGAATTTTAGTGGAACGAATCGATCCCAGCACTTACTTTTTTAAAGCTTGGTACTTATTATATCGACCTCTTTGACCGAACCGCTTAGTTATGAGGCGTAAACACACCAATACCGGTTGTCAAGCGGTGGTGTGGTGGTAGAGGGGTAGAGCAAATATTGACACAAAGACACATACAGACACACACACACACGCACACACACACACACACACACACACTCACATACACACAAAGAGCCTCTTTCAGTTTCCACCTACCAAATCCACTCACAAGATTTGGTCGGCCTCAAAGTGCCACGCAGCGGGACTGAACCCGGTACCATGTGATTGGGAAGCAAGCTTCTTACCTTCTTACCACACAGACACGCCTGTACTATGTGTAAATTGTCTTAACCTAAGAACCTTTCCAAAAGAACCTTTTTGAACAAAAATGTAGGTAAAAACTGAATTTCTGCCTTTTTTAGGGATGTGTTGATAGTTCAGTAGCGGGATCTCGTATAACATTTTAGCGTGGTGCAAGCGATTCCTAACAACTCTAATATCAGCACCATACAGATAGGGGTTGAAGTTCTTGCAGGAATTGGGATAGTTTTTCTTTGGTTGACACTTTCAAGTTTCTTCAATTTGAGTTCCAATTTATTTTTATATGTGGTGTATTGGTGTGGTTTTGCATAGTAATCATTGGCATGAAATTCATTTTTGCTATAAATCAACAAAGAGTTAATAACTTCTAAAATTTGCAAATTTTGGGTAATTTTATCCAAGTGAAAGCTACAGGCGTATAGGTGCCTGTTTCCGTAGTAACAAGACAAGCTGTTACCAAACTGCTTTCCTATATCGTCATTTTTCGCTTATTAAATGCTAAAATACATGAGGTGGTCGTGAGATGTACAAAAAATATTTAAATGGCCCTTCAATTACACACTAATTTTTGTTCTTGTTTTCGCATAATCGTATAAATTTCTGTGGGGAATACAAATTTACAAAATTTTTCTGAAAACTAATATATATATATATATATATATATATCCCCCTCTCCCTCTATCCTCCCTCCTCTTCTCCCCTCCTCTTCTCCTCTCCTTCCTTCTCCCCCTTCTCTCCCCTCCTCTTCTCTTCTCCTTCCTTCTCCTCTTCTCCTCTCCTTCCTTCTCCCCCATTCCCCCTCCTCTTCTCCCCTTTCCTTCTCCCCTTTCCCTTTACTAAACTTTAAAATTTCCAAAGATGCAGGCAAACGGAAAAGGTGCAAGAGTTGGTTTAACATTCAACAGATAATTGAATCGAAGTACTCATTAATAAATAATAAAGCTCAAGAAATTTATGTTGTTCATAAAAATAATGGTGATGATGGCAGTAAGTATGGTGTTTATGATGGTGATACTGATGATGGTTATGATGCAGGAAATTTGTATATATATAAAAGGTAAGACGTGTGTGTACGTGAATGTAATTTATGCACATCCACAAATTAGCACGCATGTTGCTCCAATTTTAGGACATTCGTCACGGCCCTAGCTGTATTTTTGTTAAATTATTTCCTCCCCCGAGGCACCAGCGAATAGCGGTAAAAATAAATTTTCGACCATAACTTAACAATTTTCACGGCGGAGAAATCCACCATTGTTTTACAAACATGAGTTAAGTCCCCTTCTAGCGACGGTGTAAAGAGAGGGATGGAGAGGGAGAGAGATAGATTTTTAAAATTTCGTCTTTTTACTGAGTGGTTGACAGGCAAAATCAGACAGACAGGTGTTGTTATGTATGTATGTATGTATGTATGTATGTATGTATGTATGTATGTGTGAATGGCTTCACTCTCTCTCACACACACACGAGAATGTATGCGTACAAAACACATGTATGCGTACAAAACACATGTATGCAATGTGTGCGTGTGTGTGTTGCCCGTATATATATACATATATACACAATATAAATGACATTCTCTGTTTCTCCACAGCTAATTTCCAAATTAGGGGAATCCGTTGCTCTACTCATAGCGATATATAGCTGGTCGTGCATGAACATGGGAGAGAGCAGAGGTTA
This sequence comes from Octopus sinensis, assembly GCF_006345805.1. Classification (NCBI taxonomy): domain Eukaryota; kingdom Metazoa; phylum Mollusca; class Cephalopoda; order Octopoda; family Octopodidae; genus Octopus; species Octopus sinensis. Next base: position 44,801,337 of record NC_043010.1, read on the forward strand.
CCAGAGCAAAAGACCTACGTGTTGACTGTAGACACGCTCCTTCGCAAACGATCAGCTATTATTTTGTAAACAATGTTTCGAAACTGTTTTCGAAAGGAGAGATCTGACTCTCACATCTCTGTGGGAGAAGGTAGCCCCCCTCTATTCTACTTACAAAACTTACGTCTGGGTGTTTACAAATTTGCATTTTGTAAACAATGTTTCGAAACTGTCAATGTTTTCGAAAGGAGAGATCTGACTCTTTTCAACCATAACGTCTACCAATTTTGATGTATTTTGTTCAAACTTGATGCCAGCATTACTTAGGACTCATGGGATCTTTGAATGCTTTAAGTTCTCCAAAAACGAAAAATAAAACAATTGGTGAGTGGAAAAAATTGATAAATCGATTCCTTACGGGATTTCCCAATCAAATTGTCTGCAAAATTTCAGCCAAAAGTTTACCAACTTCAGCGGATTTCACTCAAATTTGACGTCGATGTTACTTAGTTTGCTTTGAAATAAAGAGCTTGATTACCTTAATAATCCTAACTTAATCCCGGGCAAAGCCGGGCTATACTGCTAGTTATAACTATAACAACAACAATGAAAATATTAATGTGCTGGTGTATCTGAGACCATACTGTACAGTATAAAAAGGCAACATAGTGTTTTCGTTCCCGTTTTCATTCTCTCCATTTTCAAACTCTCAGTTTTCTGATTCTCTCAATCTTTACTTTTACCCTTTCTCTTGTCTTAGCTTAGCTTCCCCTGATTTATTCAGATAAAATACTTCACTCTCCTCTTTCGCCTTTCCAACCACTCCAACAAACGGCGTCACTCTGCTGTCTTTCTGTGCTAATGAAAATATTTTGCCACCATGGGAAATATAACTTAATTTTCGTTGTTGTTTGCCCAAGGCATAATTAAGGTGGGGAGCAGGAAGAATTGTAAGCATGTGTTTATGTATGTATATATGTATGTATGTATGTATGTATGTATGTATGTATGTATGTATGTATGTATGTATGTATGTATGTATGTATGTATGTATGCAAGTATGTATGCACGTATATATGTAGGTAGGTACGTATGTACGCGCATGCATGCTTGGAGACATACATGTATACATATACTCCCTCCCCACACACACACATTCTCACAACATAACACAATCTCACATCACACACACTCTCACAACACACACACGCATATATACACGTCTGATTGAGAGAACAACCGTTAGACTCTGCCAAATAAATATTATTATAAAGAACAGTATAATGAAGACCTTATCTCTTGTTCGTATAACCGTTATATGGTACACGATGGTAGAAAGGTATTTGTTTTACATATTCAGCACTTTTAACGAACTATGCATGCACGGAAGGAGGTGGGGGCGGATTTACTGTTCTAAGGGAGGTAAGTAAAGTTTTAAAAAATTTCTTTATCAGGGGAGATAAGTAAAATGAAATGTCTACCTGTCCATAAGGTTTATATTAGAGAACCTTAGACTTTCGACGAGATATCCACATCAGCAAGGCAGCTGACTTCGATGTCGCTACATACTTTTTCTTGTCTGTCCCAAACTACTAGACCTGGTCTGTTATGCTGGAACAAGGTGGAAGTTTTGATGGGAATATTCTTTGTGTTGAGATCTTCTTTATCTCCGTATCTATCTATCTATCTATCTATCTATCTATCTATCTATCTATCTATCTATCTATAGATAGATAGATAGATAGATAGTAGTGTTAGAAGTGTTACCAATGGTTTCATGAGGAAAGGATTTCTACAATCTTCCAGTGATCCACATCAAAATGCTGGAAATTGCTATTACGAAATTACCGCTTGTTTTGAAAAAAAAAACAAAAAAATGAATACACAAATCAGGGGAGATAACATATAAAGCTATCTTAATTGTTATTTCCCTTGCATTTTCATTGGTTTGGATTTTTGCAAGACTTTAATTAATTGCCTTACACAAGTAACTTGGGGCATATTCATTTATACAAATAAATGTATCCATCACGCGTTTGGTTGATTGTTGATCATGTGCATCTTTATGAGTGCTCACTCCCATCACCATGATGTTGACTGGATGTTTGATTTTTACCACACTCGGTACATGTTTTGGGACAAGGCAAGCCAACGGTTGTTCTGCGTGTTGAATATCTGATCCTGGCAGAAATTTTTCCCGTCTGAGAAAAACCAAAGCATGTTCGGCTGGAGGAGATGCTTGAGTTTGTTCAAAAGCTTCGTAGCACGGTCTTTCCTTTTGTCCTGGGATAAAAAACTGGCCCTTTCTTATCTTGTATGAGGAATACCGAATATCCTCATGCACTACCTACCTGATAAGCAATTCAGACACTCCCATGTCCCAGGCGATGAAGATGTCCGACTTGGAGGGATCACTGTCAATTATGCCTTGGATCTCACCAACAAATTCAGGAATTCTTTTCTTATCAGAACGATCAGAGTGAGTTTTCCGAGTTGCAGTACTTTTGTAATCACCATTAGACTTATCCAACTCTTTCCGAATCTTCTGCACTGTCCTCAGATTGATACCCAAACATTCTGAAATGTTCGTATTGGATCTTCCGGTGCGAATGCCAAGCAGTACAACATGTCATTTCCCAATTTCTGGCAGAGTGAATTGAGTCATGGTTCTGATTTTTTTCACAGACTGTGTCCAACTGACCCATCTATGCTGTGTAGTTGACAAAATCCAAAACAAAGAAAGTGCATGCGAGAACTTAAAAATATAAAATGGCGGCAATTTAGCCACACACACACACACACAAACGCACACACACACTCACTCACACACACACACACACACACACACACACACACACACACACACACACACATATATATATATATATATATATATATATATATATGCGTGTGTGTGTGTGTCTCACCATCGCTTGACAACCGCTATTGGTGTATTTACGTCTCTGTAACTTAGCTGTTCGGCAAAAGTAGAAGACTGAATAAGTACCAGGCTTTAAAAAAAATAGAAAATTAAAAAAATAAGTACTAGGATCGATTCATTCGACTAAATAATCTTCAACCTTCAAGGTTGTGTCCCAGCACGCCCGCAGTCTAACGAACGAAACAAGTATAAGAATAAAAGAATCTTTATACTTTTACACAGATTAGATAATGTGGAGATAATTTAGCACTACCCGCAAGATTATTGCACACATCAGCAATCAGCTATATCTTAAAGGAAGCAAAGAGGAACAATAACTCACTTTCTGTTGAATGTTTGGATCTTGACAGGGCGTATCCAAGCGTGCCTCGCCAGCCATAATGCTTTGGTGTACCACCAAGTACCAATAGAAGTAGTCAGACACATAATCTCCCAGATGGATTCACTAACGATGAGGGTCACCGTGGGTAATTTCACCTCTAAATGGCAGTGATTGGAAAAAAGCATTATGCGGGGTGCATAATTTCTGTGACACTGTTTATGGCCGCTTTGAACCAACTGCTAGAAATGGGAGGGAAGTAGTCGAAAAGTCCCGAAACTGATAGAAGCATAAGATATCATTTTTGCAGGGCGTTCGTGGACGACGCAACGGTTATGACATCATCAATTGAAGAGACGTGGTGAGTATTGAGCTAAGTGGATAAGGTGGTCACATGGCCATGCT
>NC_043010.1:44809980-44824980 GCF_006345805.1 Octopus sinensis
AATGGGCATCTATCCAGACCATTTGATATTGCACGTTCGGTCCGTCAGGGATGCCCCCTCTCGTCGCTTTTGTACGTATTGACTCCAGAGCCACTACTGCGTAAGCTGGTGACGCTGAGAGGCATCCCGCGAGAATTGCGATGTGGGACGAGCGTGCCTGCGAACGCAGACGACGTCACCGTCATAGTGTCTAGCTACGGCCATATCGATCAGGTCGGCGAGAGACTAAAAGAATACAAAGCTGTAACGGGAGCGAAAATTAACCAGGAAAACTCAGTGGGCTTGCGGCTCACAACCTGGAGAAGGAAGCCTATGCCGCCCAACACCGTCTTTGCCTTTGGACGCTGGACCGATTAAATTGCTCGGGGTCTGGTTCGGTCCGGACCTCCAAATGGAGAAGAACTGGAACGAGAGAACGAGTAGGGTGGCAACTCTTACCCAGTAATGGGCCGAGAGGAAGCTATCCCTAAAAGGTTGGGCGGAGGTGGCGAACGTGTACATCGCGTCCGTCATCTGGTACCGCTTGACCGTCGTGCCTGGTCTCGGTCCTACCATAACCAAACTGGAAAACATCCTCCTTCGTTTCTTGTGGAAAGGGTGTGTTACGATGTTCAGGTGATCCGTTTGCTCTCAATCCCCGTTAAAAAGAGGCCTGGGCATGCTGTGGCAATGATGCGCAGACATGCGCTGAGACTGCAACATCTCCGGCGCTTCATAGACAACGGTGAACAGGTGTGTTCACCGTTTGTGAGGCGCGCTTTCCTGCAGCTCGTCTCTTTGACCGAACTGCAATCGTGGATTAAAAAGGGACCGAGGAAAGGCGAATGGTATCGCGAGTGTCGCGTTGCCCTCAGGTAACTCTGCCGTTCCGGATCGATCTTGCAAGACTGCAATACCACTAAAGCATTCTAAAGAGGATTAGTGGAGGGGAGGTATGACAACGATCTTAGGGAGAACCTGGGCGTCGACGAGGAATACCTGACCCGCCTGTTCAGGACAACTTTCGGACCGGGATCTATAGACAACTTCTAGAGACCCCTGGCCTGGCAGTGCTATCGAGAAGCACTTACCCGTTCGAGATAAGCTCTACAGCCATGGCTCTAGAAACACCGGGCCGATCTGCCCGAAATGCGGTAAGAGCAACGAAACCGTTCTGCACGCACTCATGCAGTGTCAAACCATTTCCGACCTGTGGGCTTATGTCGAACAACTGTTGTCGCGTATGGGACGAGTTGGTCCCATCAGCAGAGTCTATCCTTAATATTGCTCCTGCCTCCTTCCTTCAAAAGGGAAGGAAGAGCTGTTTTCATTGTACTAGTAGCTATGGCGAAAGAATGTGCATGGTGGACGCGTCTTAAAGGCCTAGAAACAAACACTTTCCTCTCTGGTCAATCACTTATCAACTTTTTCAAGTATCACTTGAAAAGGAAGGTGAGAGTACAGAGGGAAGTGTAGTCTAGTGAATGTTTCACCAAAATATGGATGAATTTAGCAAGGATGGCACGTGTGAATGACGGAGCCAACTCGAGCATAATCCTATGAACCAGAGAGAAAGAGTAGGGTGACCACTTTTACCCAGCAATAGGCCGAGAAAAAGCTACCCCTAAAAGGTTGACCGTCCGGCATCAAACTTGTGCGACTTCAATTCCACGAAGGCGTTCTATAGAGGATTAGTGGAAGGGAGGTGCGATGACGTTCTTGCAACCATACTCCCCTCTCCCCGGAACCGACTATTACATCTGTTTACTGGTAACAGACAATAAGTATTACTATTTAGGAAGTGCAGAAGTCAACATCCCTCCGTATCCTAAAGAACTACAAGGGTCTGATACGCAGATATGAAACAATCTAAATAAAAATAGCAAGTCAGAGCATAGTCGTGTTTACAATACACGCACGCACACACGTGCGCGCGTGCACACGCTGAAGGTTTGATTTGGTGAAGAGAACTACGACAGGAAAACCATGGGGAAGGTAAAATTTCCAGTATTTATTGCTAATGGTGCGAATGAATTGCTTTCGCTGTGTATCGTTCTTGTATTTTTATTAATTTATTTTGTTAGAAAAAAATAACGAGCGTTTGCTTATGGCCTTCAGAAACCCTGAAAAACTGTTGAGATTGAGCCATTAACGTTAACGTTCTACATCAGTGGTTTTCAACCGAGGTCCGTATGATCCCTGAAGTCCATATAAGAGTTTTAGGGGCCCATAGAAACAAGATAGTAAATTTAGGACTGACAATAATTTATCAAGGGTTCATAAAAAAATTCTGACTGAGATTCATGTATTGTAAGAAAAAAACTGGATTTCTTTGTCTAACATTTTACACAGTTCAGCCTACACAAGTTAATATGTGAAAAACAAAACAGGAATTTTGAAAAAAATTCTATATAACTAGTTTTTATACATCGAATGGCTATGGGGGTCCACTAGAATAAAATAATAATCAAAGAGGTTCATAGATAAAAAATGTTTGAGAATACTTGTTCTATATAGATTGTCGTATGTTGACGATTGGAGGAAGGTAACGTACTAGGTGGAAATTCTAGGGTGTCGGTATTTTAGTAAGGAAAATCTGAGTATATTGGTTAGTGCAGTGCATAGAGAGCTACTCAAGTTATGCATGGAAAGAGGAGAGGGGAAGGTGATGGGGAGGAGGAGGAGAGGAGGAGAGAAAATGGAGTGGAAAGAGGTGGCATGAGAGCAGCGATCTCCGTGGTATTTAAAGCCTTGGGATCAGGCTCGAACTCTGATGTTATATATATATATGTATATATATATATATATATGTATATATATATATATATATATATATATATATATATATATGTATGTATGTATACAAAATAAGAAAATGGAGGAATAGATTTCTTTCAATCATCAACTACCAGATAATACCAATTCATATAATTTATTAACTAATTATTTAGATTAAATAAGAACATCCAAATCCAACAGAATAATACAGAATAAAACAATATACATCAATAAGTAAGATAATACCATAAGAATAATACATATAAAATGGATCTTACAGCTGTTTCAGCCTGTAGATAAGAGTATCTCATTATGCCCATATTAGTCAGATGTATTGAGGTAATATGCAGCTAAAAATGACTTACTTATATATATATATATCTCAAGGCCTCGTCAGAGATTATAAAGTACAATTATAAAGATATAAAATGAAGATATAAAATGCAAATATGAATATTAAAGAAGGTACACATATACAAGAATATGCATATATACATATATACATATACATATAAGTGTATATACACCTACATATACATATATATAAGTATATACATAATAATATACATACACATAAGGTTACAGTTAAGCAGATCTATATACTAGAATACACATATATATATATCCACATCAAAGTGTACATATACAAAGTCCAAAGTTCATTATATTACATTACTAAAAACTATTAATATTATTATTATTATTATTATTATTATTATTATTATTATTATTATTATTATTATTATTATTATTATTATTAATACCAATAAAGGAATATGTGCATTCTGCTATTCACAATACATAGTAGATGGAAAATACCACATAAAATATAGTATGATATAATACAGTGTAACACAACATAATAAAATATAATATATTATATTACATATTAAATATACAATATATAATATAGTATAACCTAATATATAGACAGATGCATATGGGGGATGCCAGTAAATTAATTAATTCAATATAATAAAATAATGCAAAACAATATACAATGTCATTATATTCATACATCATACAGCGAAAATCGAAACTTTAGTCTAAATCTATATACATATATATACACACAGGTACCAAATACATGCCCATGCATATACATACATGCGCAAAAAGCATCCATTAATACATATACACATATAAAGGGATATTATCCTTTTACATCATACAAAAATTATATATGCATGTACATACATATAGTTCGCTGATCAATAGGTGAGTGATAGGTCTTAACGGGCTGATAGATTATTTACAATTGTCTTAGTTACGCTTGGTTGGTTAAAATACACATACGTACATACATACACATATGCGCACATACACACGTACACATAGATAAACACAAGCACATAAATACACACTTACATACATACATACATACATACATACATACATACATACATACGTATATATCCATATACAAACATATATACACATATACACATACCTATAAACACCCACTTACACATATATGTATATATATACATACACATACATACTAATAACTTAAAAAATAGTATTATAAACCATTAAAGTGAAAATTATGCTAATTCTTAATACGTAGAAAAAGGCCTGAAAGGGTAATTCCTAATGTATAAAATAATGGCCTAAAAGGGTAAAAAACGTTAGGATTAATATTTGGCAAAGGTTGGAAAATATTCAGACAAAGCTTTCGAAAGAAATAGAAACCAAGCAAACACATTTGACAATATTTAAGGTATAGAAAAAGGAAGTGATTTACGGAAGATACAGAAATCAAAATTCACCGTGTTAATAAACCGTTACAGTAATGCGAATCCAAACTTTCAGCTTAATCTCTCCATTTAAACTCGTTGTAAAAGTTAATTTGTATAAAATACCGTAATAAAAATAATATATTAAGTATCTGACCATATATCACATACAAACATATATATACATATATACATACAAACATACGCAGACATACATACATGCACAATCATAAGTACAGATATATATGCACGCCTACAAATGCACATACACATACATTCGTGCATACACATACACAAATGTACACATATACATATATATGTTATAATAAATTATAAATTATAAATAATAAATTATCCAGTGCCAGTAAATAAAAAAGTACAAAAATAAAAAAAGTACAAATAAGTACAAATATACATAAAAAGAACTTAATATTGAAGACCACCTAATGGATTCATAGAAAGACCTACACGAAAAATAGATATACGTACACACTTACATATACCCCCATATGTATGTATACACACGTACCATGTGTTTAATATAGACCCAAACAAAGTACAGATCAATACACCGAAGTCCCAAACTAAATGCATATGATATGGTGTACGTATACATGCGAGACCAGTAGAAAATTCGATGTGGATATATATATATATATATATATATATATATATATATATATCAAATATACAGATATATTCAAAAACAAAACAAAACAAGACACTTACACATAGAAATATAAATTAGAATGCCCATGATTAATGGCAGAATTATTATTCCTAGATAAAAACAGTAATAATTCTATAACAGCTATTTAGGTAATTTAAAATTACTCATTTAAAACTAAGTGCTATTTAAATCTAGAGAAAGTATACGCTAGCCTATGAAGGCGAGTGTGAGTATATGCACTCATATGTGTATGTATATGTTGTATTATGGGTATGCACCCACACCCATGTGGGTATATATGTAGACTGATTTATATTACATAATCTCCGAAGAGGCCTTATGATATTTTTGTAAATGTCTCATTTATATATATATATTGACCAACCATAAAGGGCTAATATTGGTAAAATGAGACATACTTATCTACATGGCCGAAACAGGTGTAAGATGTAATCTATACTTATATTTATATTTACTTATATTTATATTCTCTTTTATATATATTCTACTTATTATACATTATTCTTTTATGTACACTTTTTTATGTACATTCCTTTATGTACACTGATTTGTTCTGCTTTTTATATTTAACCCTACAGTCTCTTATGTGGTGGTTTAATAAAGTATGTGATTGAGTATTATCTGGTAATTGATATTTGGTTTAGATTTATTTCTCCATTTTCTTATCTTGTATATATATATATATATATATATATATATATATATATATATATATATATATACATATACATATATTGACTTCAGTAAAGCGTTTGACAGAGCCCACCACAATATCCTCCTGGAACCAGTGGAAAACTGTTACACTGGATTAGGTATTTCCTGGTGAAGAAAGCACATGTTGCGATCGGTGGAATCCACTCAAACCCAGCAAAAGTCACCATTGGTGTCCCCCAGGTAACTGTTTTGAGTTCGTTTCTCTTTATAGTCTGTATAAACAACATCTAAAGCGTCATCAACCATAGCAAAATAAAAAAAAAAAACAGTGGTGCAATAAAAAAACTCCAGAAAATCATGAATGGAGAAGAAGAATGAACTGAACTCCAGTCTGATCTATATACTGTAAGTCAATGGGTAGACTAAAATTACGTGCAGTTAAATGAAGGAAATTTTGAACTCATGTACTTAGGGAAAAAAGACTGCGCTTAAACAACCATATTCTCTTCCTTCAGGGGAACTACTCACAGCATCCAATAATATCAAGGACTTAAGAGCGATTGTTGACTACAATGTCATCTGGAATGCCCATATCAAGAATGAAGTCGATATGGCTTTTAGGATTAACTTCTAGATCCTCAACACTCTCATCATTCCCCTCTTCCTCTCCTTTGCACGGCCACAGAATACTGCAGGCGCACTACGAGTTCCTCACACCAAACAAAACATTACGGGAATTGAGTCACCACAGAAAGCATTCACTAAAAAATAAAAGCACGATTAATCTTGATTGTTGGGACCGCCTTAAAACATTGAACCTTTATTCTTTCCAATGTCGCCGTGAGCACTACATCATTTGTACAACGTGGAGAATATATCGCTGCATTGCTCAAACAACTTCAACATCAGATTCAGAATTCATCCAAGGCTGGGGCCATGTTCCACGCACCCCATGCACAATTCAGGTTCATAACACATAAATTCACTGCAACATTTTCTTTTCTTCAACAGGCCCTGATCTATTTATCATTACTCCAAACCCAAAACAAATTAATGAAGATAAAGATCCCTTCACATTGGAACGAAAGCTGGACAAATTTCTTTAAGAGATACCAGATAACTCACCTATTTCTCGATACATCTCAATCAATAACAACACCCTATCTGAATGGGCCATGAAACGACAAAACTTGACCTAAAAATGACTCAACAAATCCTATCAGGCGGTTCTATTAAATTAGACAGCTTGGATAGAGACAGAAGAATAAATGCCATCTATAAATGTAGCGAACTCCTTCCTAAGTTCTCTGTCTCCTCTCCTGCATGCAGATATGCCCTGTGAGCTCAAGCGCATTCTTTATATGGTCATAGACTATTATTTTTCTGTACCAGGATTAATTTCCATGAGTTTTGATGACTCTCCTTAACTGATGAGAAGTAATCGATATCCAGCATGAGCATCTGTGGGTGAATTTTTGCAAGGGTAGAATTTTGCAAGAGTGGACGTTGCTTACGAAAGAGTAAACATTACTAAAACGACACAAAGGCAGTGATATGAAAACGGAGACGTGTTAAGCATACAGATACAAGCAAGAAGTCATTGTTGGATGTGTTGAGAATGTCTTTGTGAGATTCCTTGGCATGTGTAAGGTCATTTTATTTGTTTGATATTTGAGGAAATCGCGTCGAATTAACAGGGCAAATGTATAAAGGTGCAGATACGGCTGTATGGTTATGACAGTCCCTCTGCAACTAAGTGTGTTGGTGTTCGAGCCCACTGCACGGTACCCTGGAGAATTATCTTCTCTAACGACCTCGGTTCGACCAAAGCCTTGTGAATGAAATTTGGTTAGGGGAAACTGCATGGAAGCTCATCGAAGGAGGTTGTTTGTATTTCTAGTAATCGATATCTGAAAAATTTCTGTAAACATATACGTGCATAAAAGTTTATTTAAAAAATATATTCGATATGTATATGAATATATATATATATATATATATATATATATATATATATATATATATATGATTGATTGATTGATTGATTCTAGTTTCAGCTTATGAGCTGTGGCCATGCTGGGGCACCGCCATTTGGTGTTGCTACTTGGTTTCACTTCATGGAGGCTTTCTAGCAACTGCTATTTGGTGCATGAGAGAGTTCGATGCAGCTGCCCTCATCTGCCCCTCCTGCCGTGAAGTTGGTTCATCTGGGACACCTGACAGGAAGAGATCCAGCTTCATTTTAAAGACATCTGTATCCACCCCATGCAGGTCTCTCAGGTTCTTCGGGAGGATATTGAAGAGCTGTGGGCCTCGGAAGCCCAGGCTATCACAGAATCTTGTCCTACATCTTGATGGCAGATTTGGAGTCCTAGGCACCACGCAGTGGCGCCCAGTTCTGGCATTTGCGTAACTCTCGATGCCAAAGTTCAGGACACTTCCCTCCAGGATCTTCCAGATGTATATTATGGCATATCTTTCCCGCCTACGCTCCAGGGAATATAATTTTAATCTCTTGAGTCTTTCCCAGTAGCTTACATTCTGCATAGAGGCTATCTTCTTTGTGTAGCTTCGTTGGATCGCCTCAAGTTCTGTGATCAACTTGACACTCTGGATGGTGACCATGGCTGAGAGCAATAGTCAAAGTGGCTTAGGACAAGTGTCTTCCAGAGGACCATCATGGTTTCTTGTTCTCTTGTTCTAAAGGTTCTAAGAATCCATCCAGCCAGCCGTCTACATTTCATTGTCAGTTTAGCAACATGTACATGAAAGGTCGCGTCATCACTCATGTGAATACCCAGGTCACGCACTGATTGTGCCTCTGGGATTGCAATCCCTCCGGGTCCAGTGTATTCATTGGGTATTGCATTCAGTTTTGCATGCTGATAGTATAAAGCTTGAAACTTTCCAGCATTGAACTGCATGCTATTCTTTTCAGCCCACTTGTATATTTCGTCCAGCTCACATTGCAGGTGTTTAGTGTCCTCAGGGTTCTGTATTGCCTGTGAAACTTTTGTATCATCTGCATAACTTGTGATCGTGGCTCTCTGCGTGGCTGAGGGCATGTCTGAGAGGGCCATTATGAACAGTAGTGGTCCCAGAACAGTGTGCCTGCGGAACACCGCTCACTATTTGTGTGTTAATGGAGGTGGCCCCATTGGCTACTACCACCTGACTTCTATCCTTCAGAAAGTCATGAAGCCATTCTCCCAGTTTTCCAACTATGTTGAGATCACGCAGTTTGTGACATATCATTCCATGATCGACTTTATCAAAGCCTTTGCAAAGTCGAGATATATCACTTCCACATTTGAGTGGTTGAGCATCCGTTTCAGCACCCAGTCATAGTGTTGTAGGAGCTGAGTTAAACAGCTTCTCCCTGGTCGGAAACCATGTTGGGTGTCGGGCAGCAAGTCATTCTCTTCAAGGAAGGTGATCAGCTTCCTTCTGACTATTCGTTCCATGACCTTGCTGATGTGTGAGGTCAGAGAGATAGGTCTATAGTTCTTGGCTTCCGCTCTGCTACCTCCTTTATGAATGGGGCATATTTTACCTTCCTTCAGTTTTCCTGGAAGTTTGCCAGCTGCAAGGAAGCTCTGAAAGAGGAACTGCAGTGGTCTTGCTAGGACTCTCTTACATGCTTTTAGGAGGATTGCCGGGAATCCATCGGGGCCAGTAGCTGAGTCTGTTTTCATTTCATCTATAGCCTTGGTTACATCGTCTTCCTTTATATCGATGTAATCTATCGTCGCCGCCTCTGATTTTATATCTGCAGTGGTAAAAAAGTCAGTTGGATTGGTGGTTTGGAGATGCCCAAGGGGTGGAGTGAAAACACTCTTGAATTGCTCATTCAGTATTTCACTTACCCTCATTGGTTTTCCTGTAAGTGTGCCATCCTTTTCGAGGAGTGGCCCTATTCTACAGTGCACTGTAGCTGTTTCTTTGGCATACCTGTAGAAAGCTCTGGGGTTAGATTTTATGTTTTCTATAGCCCAGGCTTCTTTGTCTGCTCTTTCTTTTTCATGGGAGAGTTGCAGACATTTTTCGATTTCCAACAGTTTTATTTTTAGGCGGGACTTTTCACTGCTTTCAATCTGTTTGTTTAGGCGATTTGAAAATTTCGTACGCCGTCTCATTAAAATTTTCCTCTCTCTGGGATTTTGTTCTTGTGTACAGTGACCTTTCTCTCTGGGACACTTTGTAGCATATGGCTTGCATTACAGACATGAATTATTGAAGTTTCACGTCGATGTCTGGCGAGGAGAGACATTTAGGCCAGTTTTGTTTGAGGATCTCTTTCTCAGTTTGTTCCCAGTTTGCCTTATGGTAGTTCAAGCTGGAAAGATTTGAGGGTTTCTTGTAGGCTGCAATGTCCGTGCTCTCTTTTGGCCCGTACATGGTCATCTCTATCATGTTGTGATCCGAGAGTAGTGTCGGTGTCACTTTCACATTATGGATGAGATCCATGTCATTTGTGAAGCAGAGATCCAGTGTGTTACCTGCCCTGGTTGGTTGGAGTATTACCTGCTCCATGTACAGGGTGTTGATGAGGTTCAGGAGGGACCTCGCCTGTCCTCGTTCACATCTTGTCATTCCTGGGAGAGAAAGGCCCTCGGGCCATCTGACATTGGGCAGATTGAAGTCTCCCATAAGAAGCACACCTATGTTTGTTCTAATGTGGTTAGAATTTCTTCTATTTTTATAAGGCAGTCTTCAAACTTGCCCACATGGCTTGGGGCATCTGGAGGGCGATATGTAGCACACACAACTACATCAAGTTGCCTAATATGTACAATTAGTGTGTCACACACCGAGTTTGAGTATGACAAGAGGACCTGGGGTGTGAGGTCCTCACGGATGTACATAGCAACACCTCCATGACTCCTTTCTTTCCTGTCGGTCCGTAGTACAGCATACTGTGGTATGTGTAACTCCGCATCTGCTATGTCCGGTTTCAGGTGCGTTTCTGTAAGTGCTATGCATATGGCTTGATTGCATGCAACAAAGTCTCTCAGGAACGGGATCTTTGTCCTGTTACTGAGTGTTTGCAGTCCTCTGATGTTCAGTAGGAGTATCGAGGTGAGGTGTACGTTGTTGCCGGCGGTGTCCATCCTGTGTCTGTTTGCTGTGGTGGTCTGGTATATAGTGGGTAGTCCCACCTGCGGGCTTGGGTTTGATGAATATATATATATATATATATATATATATATAGTTAATCCAAACAAGAAAACACAGAAAAAAACACAGCAACGCGAGGACGTGGAACAATTAAAGTATTATTTGACGCTCAGGAAAGAAGGGAAGGAGGGTTTAACGTTTCGAGCGGAGCTCTTCGTCGGAAACAAGGAGAAGGAAAGATCCCAAGAAGGAAAAAAAATTTTTTGCTGGTGGTGCTCAAGAGATCACATGCATATATATATATATATATATATTATATATATATATATATATATATATATATAATATATATATGCATACATACATTCATAAGCACATACATACACTCGCACGCGGCGTGCGATTATAGAAAGGAGCATGTAAAAAGAGAATAATGGAAAGAAAGAAACAATAAATTTGAAGCACTGAATAACTTCCCAAACGTCATTAAGCCGCGGAAACGTCATTAAGCCACGGTCACCCGGTTAGGTAAGGCATGTGCCCCTCCCCCACTTATCCTCTCCAATCTACAAAGGCATGCTCGCAGAAGGTCCCTTCACTCGGACCATGCTCGCTACTCTCATCCAGCTCTCAGCAAATTTGCGTGAGCAGCACTTCCCTTTTTACATTTTTTTTCTTTTTCAAGTTATGGGAGCCGTGAGACGATCTTCACAGCTGTTTGCTGCATGTGTCCTACACGTGACAGCAGGTGTTCGACATAACTCTACAAGTCAGTGAGGCTCGTCCACAGGAGTGGTGTGTGCAAATGGTTTCATCTCTCAGCGCGATCTCGGATAAGCCCGGTTAACGGCACTTACATGCATATAGAATTTATCTCGAACCTGCAATTCTCCTTGATAACACTGCCGGGTTGGAATTTCTGGAAGTTATTCGTGGGCCTCGGTTAGAAAACCTCCACAACAGAAGAACCGTTGGTTTTCGTTGATGCTCAGAGTTTCCCCAAGGATATCTGCGCTCTTGCCTGTCACCAAACCTCTAGAGAGCTCCCACCAGTCGAACTGCCCAGTTTTGGGCTTTGCTTGACCCAGGACTGCTGCTCTGTCTAAGACACGAGTTGTGAAAATGCCTGACCAGCAAACAGCTACAACTTCTGACCACCGTAGTAATAATAACGATTTGGAAACGTTTTATAGAAAAATAGCCTGCCAACGTGACTAGTCTCGCGAACCTATTGCAGACTTTTAAATACAATAATTATATTATAATTTACAGTGGCTTTAACGAACTGTTTTGTATCAGAGGTTGTGTTGGCATCTGTAGATTTTCATATGAATAGAAACGTAAATTTTCATTTGGTTACAGCTATTGTTTCCCGAAGACTGTTTAACGGGGAACCAACATTGTCATATTTTTTTTTCAGAAAGTAATAACAATGGTAGTGGCATTTATAGTCTGCAGGTGTCAAACTGAATGAGTCACTATCGTTTATGTAAATTCATTAATTTCGAATAAATTTACATTAAAAAGTCAATGTTCTATCATTAATTCACATGTGTGCGTGTATGCTCACAGGCAAATGCAAACTCATGAGCCTGCACGCACACATGTGAATTAATGATAGAATGATTGACTCTAGATCGTTGTTCTATCTGCTAAAAATAGAAATTAAATTTCATTCAAATCATATACACTACCGTCTTAAAACAAAGACGCTTTCGAGAATTTAATTTCAGGTGAAAGCGCTTAACTGTATACGTGACTCGTCAGCCAGTTAAATTTGTAAACTAAAGTTCCGGATCGAAACTCTACTGGAAGTAACTTGGGTGAGGCTGAGTTATTTCCCTCTGACCAGTTCCAATCATGTCCTAGATCCTCGCTGAAGACGTCTGAAGGTAGTAGCATTTTTCTAATCGGTAAATGGGGAATTCTATGTTTCCGATACAAATTTCCTCTGATGAGGGCACTGACTAAACATCGTTTTTTTTTTTTAGTTTAAAGAGGTCTCCGTGTCAAGCGAATTTTTCAGAATTCTTGCTCTTTCGGCCAAGCAGAGTTTACATCTTTTCCTGCCTCTGCGGTACGGTACCGGTTGTTCCAGGAGCTTCTATTTAATTATATATGGTGTACCCTAATCTTTTAAATGCCCTATGTTGCTAGCCAGGAATCTGATGTTGCGCCTCACAAGTATCATAAAGGAGGACCTGTGATTGCTAAGATAATGCTTGAAGGGGCTGCGAATAGAACCGACATATTTCCGTGTCTGTGATCTTGTGCTGGTGGTGTTACAGCTGTTGTTGCTGCTGTCGTTATTGCTGCCGGTGCTGTTGTCACTGGCGGATTCGTTGCTGGTACTGCCGCTACTGTTGTCGCTGCTACAGCCGCTGCTGCTGGTATTGCTGCCGCTGTTTCTTCCATTGCCGAACGCGATGCTTGTGCTGCAGTTGCCGCTACTGTTGCTCCACTGCCGGACGCATTGCTGGTGTAATTGTTACTATTACTGCCGTAGCTGCCGCCATTGTTTTACGCGCTGCTAGCGTAACTTCCCCCGCCGTTGCAAATGCTGGAATACTGTCGTCTATTAGCTGCCATAAGTGGCTGGCTAATGACGTGATGACTCTCCTTTCCAGTGTCCTGAAGGAAAATCTGTGGCTGGAGAGCCGTTGTTTGAACGAATTCCCCAAATAGCCGATGTTTCTCTATGGTCGGGTGTTGGCAGTGGTGTGTCTGTTGGTGTTGGCGTCGCTGCCGCCGCTGTTGCCGGGACTGGTACTATTGGTGCTAGTGCTGTTGGTTTTGGCGTCATTGGAGATGGCAATGGTGGTGGTGCCGCCAATGCCGATGTTGGTAAAGGTGCCGTTGTTGTTATGGCTATCGCTATTGATGGAGGCTCTGTCATTGCTGTTGTAGATGTCATTGGTGATGTCTCTGCTGCTATTTCTGTTAGGGATACTGCCATTGTTGTCGCCGTTGTTATTGATGTTATTGCTACGATGGTACTGCTGTTGTTGCTATTGGAAATCTCGGCCTCGCTGCTGTAGACGTAGCTGCTAGGGAAGCTGCTGACGATGTTGCTGTTGTCATCAGGGGTACTGCCATTGCAGTCATTGATGTTGTTATCGCTGGCGATGGTGCTGTTGGTTCTGTTCGCATTTCTGCTGCTGCTACTATTGGTACTGCTACTATTGGACGTCCTTACATCTGCGGTCACCGTCAAGGGAATTACTGATATTGCTGTTGCAGTACCACGGCTTTATAGACAACTCCCTTGGTTTTGCAGTGGCCCATCAATGGCCCCTCACTGGATATCTGTTACGGTCTCTGCCTGAGCATCCAGCTTCTCTTCGTGGTCTAGGAACGCTAAATAGAATGCTCTTAATATTGGGGGCACAGATAAAAATGGCTCTACGGCTGTGCATGTTGAAAATGCGTCCGTTTCTATGTGAACTAGTGAAATGTTTATCTATTAACTTAAGGAATATCCTACCTACAGACGTTTTTACTATAAGCGGGAAGTGGAATGCAAACCAAATGATATTTCTTTGGCGCTTCCTTCTACGGATGTTGGGACCCAGCATTTAGGAGATGCGGTCCCTAAATCCGCTAGCAGCTATGACCTCGTTACAGCAGGGGGGCTGCTGCATCAAAAATCTCTTGGCTGGAGGAAAGGTTCTTGATCCTCTCACTAACACCCTTCACCAGGTTTTGAACATGATGATGTGGGTGACAGGTGGCTGTATTGATGCACTTTAGCCTCTCATTTGGCTTGCGGTAGGGTCTGTATGTACCAGAGTCCAAGTCGATCGTTACGTCTAAGATGTCCGCAGTGGTGAGGGTGGTCTCAATGGCGATTTCTGATCCCAGTGAGGAAAGAGTGGTAATTAGCTCTTACCTAAGCTTGTCTAGTGTGTGGCCGTTAGCTCCTCTAGAGATGGCCAGGGCGTCATCTCTGCAGACTCCAAAGAGGTAAAAGGGGAACTTTTTCTTAAGGGTATCAAGGATATACAACCCAATGAGATCGCATACATCAGCGTTGTTGTAGACTCC
>NC_043010.1:44827480-44909980 GCF_006345805.1 Octopus sinensis
TGCACAGCCTTTCCTCACTTTAAAAAAATCTTCTTGCGCAGGCATTGCACGATAACAACATTGATTAAGCTTCGTGCAATGGCCATACTCCATAACGAGGGGCAGCCACCAAATATATATATAAAGATATATGTAAGATGTTAGCTGACCTAGCTGTAAGTCAATGGTGGTTCATTGATATTTCTCCATTTTGTGTCTTCTTTATATATATATATATATATATATATATATATATATATATATATATATATATATATATATATACGCTGTTGTTTTCACTATAAGTTCAATCGCAATTGCTTTCACAGTAAGTTTTCAATTGCTATTTACAAACAACAACGAAAAATCACTGACAGAAAGTTCACAATTACTGATGTAAGTAAGTTCATAATTTACTGACAGAAGTAACTTCAAAAATTTGCCGTCAGTTCCTATACTTAGTTAATTTCCCTAAAAATTTCTTATTTACTTTTGCAACGGTTTTGTGTTTTTTTGTTGTTAACGGTTTTTTCTGGTTCCTTCGATACTGGCTCTTTGGTTCACTAAATGACAAATTTCGTTTCAACCCTTGAATTTTTTTTATTTTCCATAAAAATTTCTCATTTACTTTTTGCCCGTCGTATTAAGAAATATAATTTCCGTTACCCAGTTATTTCATTGTTTACTATCTTCTGCGCCCGTGTATTTCTCTATACGTACATAACCATGCCTAGAAGGAAAGTGTCAAATTTGTCTAGAATGCTAATGTCTCTGTCCAGGGAAAGAGAGACAGCTGCGGTAGGGAAGCATACCAAGAAACGAACAAACTGTGCACTACAAAAGCCAAAGCATCTCAAGGCGATGAACAGAGGTATGCACGGCTGACAAGAAATAGGATCACTGCGGAATGAAGAGCAGTTGCAACAGCTCAGAGAAGCAACTTTGAATTATGATCCAGCAGTTCATTATGCAGCTGACACCAGAGTTTCCATTGGTGCAATGACTACTGAGTGTATACATTGTAAAGCAAGGAAGTGGCCTGGAGAGACACCTGCACTGTGCTGCAGTGATGGAAAGCTTAAACTCCCTGCAAACCCCCAACCTCCAGAGCCATTGAAGAAACTGTTGTCATCAATTGACCAAAATTCCAAGCACTTCCAAAGCAAAATTAGACAATACAACGCTGCACTACTGATGACTTGCCTGAGCCAGGATTCATGCAAACTTTTAAGATCCAAGGTCAGATTTACCATCGGATTGGCTCTCTACTACCTCTGTCAAATGAATCACCAAAATAAGCTTTTCATTGTTTATAACCTGTACCTACCTTTTGGTTAGGAAATAAGCAACACAACACGTCTTTTTGAATTACGAATATTTACTTTATATACATATATGAGTTGAAAACGTTCTTTGAACATTTCACTTAACGTCTATGTTCCATGATGGTATAGGTTGGAGAGTTATTAATGTAGAAAGCTGGTATCTCAGCTACTAGCAGATGAGACCTGCATAATCTAGACGGCGTTTTAAAATTTCATTGTTCTCTTTAACCCGGGCAACGCCGGTATTTCTGTTAGTGTATATATATATAATATATATATATAATATATATATATATATATATAATATATATATATATATATATATATATATATATATATATATATATATTGCCATGTTAACGATTCTGCCAGCTATAACTAACACATTGGTACATGTATATATATATATATATATATATATATATATATATAATATATATATATATACATGTACCAATGTGTTAGTTATAGCTGGCAGAATCGTTAACATGGCAATATATTGGTTTCAAATTTTGGTACAAGACCAGCAATTTCGAGGAAGTGGGTAGTAAACCGATAACATCGACCCCAGTATTCAGCTGGTGCCTATTTTATCGACTTCGAAAAGGTGAAAGGTGAAATCAATCACGGTGCAATTTGAACTCAGAACATAAAGACTATTATATAAAGCTAAGGCGTGGATCTGGCAGAATCGTTAGCACACCGGGCAAAATGCTTAGCAGCGTTCGTCCAACCTTACATTCTGAGTAGAAATTTCGCCGAGGTCGACTTTGCCTTTCATCCTTTTCGGGGTTGATAAAATGAATACCAGACAAGCGCTGAGGTCAATGTAATCGACTTACCTCATCCACCGAAATTGCTGGCCTTGTGCAAATATTTGAACCCAATGTATAATATGTAGTAGTTTGAATGAATTTGAGTGTCAACATACATGTTGTCTCTGATGTTTTATATGTATGCGTGTGTGTTGTTGTTGTTGTTGTTGTTGTTGTGTTAAGCAGCAAGACGGGTAAGGGCTTAGGGGCGGGAAACCCCAGACCTTGGAAACAAAATTTGGTCGTCTTGTTGTAGTCGAGGGCTCTTCGCTGACGCCCGACACCACTGGGAGGTGGCCCTCGAAGTCGCTGGAAATGGAGATCTCCAGGTCCAAATTCTTGAACGGCTGTGTGTGTGTGTGTGTGTGTGTGTGTGTGTGTGTGTGTGTGTGTGTATGCATGAGTGTGTCTGTATGTGTGCATGCGTGCTTATGAATGTGTATATGTGTGTGAGTGTGTGTAGGTATTTAAACGAAAGTGTATCAAGTCCTCTATGCTAGTGGTTCTCAACCGCGGTCCTTATAAAATTTTGTTGTTAAAATTTATGTGCAATAAATTAATTATCTACAATGCACAAAACGTTTAAACACTTTTTCATAGCTACTAATAATATTTCATTATAAAAATATAACAGGATTTTTTAAACATCAAATGGCTATGATGGTCCATCTGAGTGAATGAAGGGGATCCATAGGAAAAATTGGTTGAGAACCACTGAGTTGTTTGTGTGGAACTTTCAGAAGTAGCTAAGTATAGTAAAAATTATTAAAAAAATCTTTGGTACTTTGCAAGTAATTTTATGAAATGAAGTAATATATAATTGTCAATATCTTTATATATAAAAGCAAGGTTGTGTGTCTGTCTCCTACGATTTAGATTCCTAACTACTCCCACATTTTGCGCAGCAGTTTAACCAAAACCGGGTATCTTATAGTCGTGATTTATATCGAGCCCTTCTGGGTATTAGCGCGCGTCTACGATGAGTCTACGATTTTAAAAATAATTTACCATCGTTTTTTTCCATTTTAATGCATTTTTTCGCAATTATATAAGGGAAGTAACTCTCTAAAAATGTCTACAATGAGTCAACGATTTTTTAAAAAAAATTACCATAATTTTCTTTTCCATTTTTAATGCATATTTTTGCTATTTTTTAGTTATAACTCTCTAAAAATGCTTATATAGTTATTTCCCTTACAAACCCGAGCAATGCCGGGCGATACTGCTAGTTTAATATAAATACTTAATTACCGTTGAGGCGCAATGGTCCAGTGGTTAGGGCAGCGGACTCGCGGTCGTAGGATCGCGGTTTCGATTCCCAAACCGGGCGTTGTGAGTGTTTATTGTGCGAAAACACCTAAAGCTCCACGAGGCTACGGCAGGGGGTGGCGGCGATCCCTGCCGTACTCTTTCGCCGCAACTTTCTCTCACTCTTTCTTATGTTGGCCTGCTCGCTTAGCCAGCGGGGTGGCATCATTCGAAGGCTAAAACAATGCGAAGCGCATTGTGACCAGCTCAGTGGTTACCGATGATGTTGACTTGTTGCTTAGTGAGTGGGATTGGCTCAGTGCACAGCCTTTCCTCACTTTAAAAAAAATCTTCTTGCACAGGCATTGCACGATAACAACATTGATTAAGCTTCGTGTAATGGCCATACTCGATAACGAGGGGGCAGCCACCATGCATGTATGTATGTATGTATATGTATGTATGTATGTATGTATGTATTATGTATGTATGTATGTATGTATGCATGTATGTATGTATGTATGTATGTGTGAATACATGTATGTATGTATGTATGCGTGTGTATACATGTATGTATGTATGTGTGTATGTGTGTGTGTACGTATATATGACAGTCCATTTGAGTTAATAGTAGATTTCAGTTTATTGTAAATAAGTACTGATTAGTACGGTCTTTATAAATCTATAGATTGAGAATGTTAAACTATGTCAATATGCAAGGGATTATATTGATAATTTTAAGGGACATTCGTCAAACACACCAGCTAATATAATTAAATATGACCAGACTGGAAGGCGTTAATTAAATCATTAAAGCCATAAATTATAAGAAACATGCCTGTAGTACACACGTTTGCATACGTGCGCATAAAATGCGTATATGCACATACGTATTTATGTGTATACAAATACACGTTGACATGTGAATATATTACAGGTTGGCAGCGCTAGCAGTGATGTGTATAAATTCAAGGTTATTCCCAGTTCAAGTATGCTTGGGAGAGAAATTTGTCTACAGTGAGAAATTATCTCCATAACAAAACACTGTGAATGGCTCTCTTACGGGTTCGAATATGCCCCACGCATATATGAACTGGTGTTTTATCATATTCATGCACAATCACATACATACATACATACATACATACATTCATGTAAAACTCATACAAGCGCACGCGCACACACACACACATCACACCCGTCGCTACGTTCTGTTCTGGGTTCAAATTCAGCCGAGGTCTACTTTCCCTTTCATCCTTTTGGGGTCGATAAATTATTTACCAGTTACACACCGGGGTCGGTGTAATTGACTAGTCCCTTCCCCCAAAATTTCAGGCCTTGTGCCTATAGTAGAAATGATTTATATATATATATTCTTTTACTCTTTTACTTGTTTCAGTCATTTGACTGCGGCCATGCTGGAGCACCGCCTTTAATCGAGCAACTCGACCTCGGAACTTATTCTTTTGTAAGCCCAGTACATATATATGTATATATATATGTATATGGATATATATATATATATATATATATATTATATATATATATATATATATATGAACCGTACTGTATATATATATATATATATATATATATTATATATATATATATACAGTAACGGACTAGCTAGGCTATCAGCTTGCTCAATGTGAAGTTGCCCTCTTTCACTGGAGTTCATATACGGGGACCCGCGTTACTATTTAAGAGGGAATTAAAAGAAATCAAAATATATGATATAGCAGGCAGTGCTGCTTAAGTGTAACTAAATTTATATACATATTCATGTATACATGGCGGTTGTCCACTCCTTATGCACTGTGTGACCACCTCTAGTAATTACACCTTAGATCCATCAGGGTGTCTGATGTGGCTTTTTGAACCAGACAATGTATTGAAAAGACACCCACATAGATTGCATATCCGATTTTGACCACCAAGTGCTGCAGTTAAGTTCCGATCTTTGTGGAACTTAAAACGTCTTTTGAGGCCTCCGTTAGAATTGCAGATCTTATGGCGTTGAAAGGTGTGCACAGATATATCAGATTCACCTTTTCGATCGAGAAGACTTTTCAGTTTTGCATGTGTTATCCTGGCCTTCCCAAACGCTTTCATTCCACTCCACATTTTTGTTCGCCATCCAGCTCTATCCGAAGCAAGGGTTTCTATGGTCTTTGGATCCATTCCAAGTGACTTCATGGTAATCCTTATGCCGTCCTTAAACCTCATTTTAGGTTTACAACGATTGCGTTCCCCCTCTGCAAGCTCGCCATAAAACAGCTGTTTTGGTACGCGTTTATATTCATGCATACATACATACATATATGTACGCGCGCGCGTAAGTGTATAGGCACATAGAGACATACATACAAGAAATATACACAAGAAATATATATCTCGGAGAGATGAAAGTGAAAATTGGCTTGGACCGGAGTTGAACTCAGGCCGTATTCAGCTAGAAAAAATACAGCAACAATACATGCAACAATACATTTTTTCGTCGCTCCAACTTTTCTACCCGTCCAAACCCGTTCGGGTATACGTACATTACACTCACAGACGAACACGCACCATCACACACACACGCGCACACACACACACACACACACACACACACACACACACACACACACACACACACACACACACATACACACACACCACAGACTCATACAGACACACCACAGACTCATACAGACACACAGACACATCCACACAAGTACCAATAAATTATGCATATATATACAGGGCGTCCCAAAAAGATGTACTCACTCTTTGACAGACGATTACTGATGTATTGTTTTTTTTTTTAATCATTTTAAATAATTCTAATTGAAAATAATTAATCGTTTCTACAACAATTTATTTTCCTGAATTTAATTTAACTTTTTAGGAATGAATGTATATTAATAAACATCTACTTTAATAAACACAAAATGCATGAGTACTGAGAAGTCGAAGAGGGAGTGCATCTTTTTGGGACACCCCCTGTACATTTGGAAATATTAGGGCTTTGTGATCTTAGCTGTAGTCAACCCTTTAGAAGTTATGTTTCAATCAACAGAAACAGATGCTCACAGATACACGATACATGCATAGAGATATACATTTGCATCTACAACTCTATTAAAACGATACATTATTGATGTTGACATTTTCGAACGTATTAAACTTCGAAACTTTTATGTATACTTACACACTTAAAGCACATGCACCTACGCTAGCACGCCTAACTCATACAAACACACACACACAAAAGCAGAGGCACACAAGAGACCGCAATCTTAGATCACACACACACACACACACACACATATATATATATACGTACGAGCGCTGATATATTCATACCTCCATACTAATATATTTACCCCCCGCATTCCCGTAGACAATTAGAGTATATAAATATTTTCCTTATACTTACTAGACAGAGAATTGAACGACGATGCGAATGACGTGCAGAGTAAAAGACAAAAAAATATGCCGCTCTTTACTGCTTTCCGCTCCATTCTATAATGCTCGAGTTTATATTATTCACCAACTATATCCCCTTATAATGAATAGTCTTTCGCTGTGTGTGTGTGTGTGTGTGTGTGTTATTTCTTTTTTGTTGCTCGCAGTTACGTGTATGTTTTAAATTATAGAGCTTGTCATAAATGTCTCACAGAGATTGGTAGAGCTGGAAGTTTGTATATACTTATATGAATATGCATTCACAAATATCTATCTATCTATCTATCTATCTATCTATCTATCTATCTATCTATCTATCTATCTATCTATCTATCTATCTATCTATCTATCTATCTATCTATCTATCTACTCATATAAATCAAGGAATGGTGTAAGTTTTTAGTCTACAGGTCAAGTGAAAATATTTTACTCTATATTCAATAGATATAATGTACATACATACATACATACATACATACATACATACATACATACATACATACATACATACATACATACATACATACATGCGTGTATGTGTATATTTGATAAAGAAGCTTGACATGACTAAGTAATCTTTTCAAAGATTCGTAAAATAAGTCTGTCAATATAACTTGACGCACACTTAGTTTTTTGTTTGTATTTGTGTGATGAGGTTAATGTATGCGCGTGCAATCGTATATTTATGATGTATGTATGAATGTGTATATATGAATATATGTATGAGAGTATGTATGAATTGTATGTATGTATGTATGTATGTATGTATGTATGTATGTATGTATGTATGTTGGTATGTATGTATGTATGCACGTTTATATGTATGTATATACATAAGTATGTTTGAATGTATTATGTATGTATGTATGGATGGATGTGCGTACGTTTGAATGTGTGTATGTATGAATGTAAGTATAATGTATGCATGTATTTATGTGTGTATATATGTACGAATGTAAGAATGTATGTGTGTATGTATGCTGGTATGTGTAAACATGTTTCTGTGATGTATGTATAATAAATGTATGTATGTATGCTTGTATGTATGTAAGTATGTATGTATGTATGTATGTATGTATGTATGTATGTATGTATGTATGTATGTATTTATGTGTGTGTGTGTATGTAAATATTGCTATTATGTAAATATTTGCAAACCTATGTGATGTAAACAAATCATTTATTAAAATGTACTGATAAATACACATACACACACAACACACACATGCGCGCGGATTTATACGATATGATATACATACGCACATATAAAATTGAATATTTATGCACAACACATAAGGACACAGGAAATGTGTCAAAGCCGACAGGAAGCGTTGCTGCTTCCTAGGGCTAAATAGCAGTTGTATGATTCCCTTCATGGGACTGTCACATTAAGTTGACAGTATACAACTACTCTATCGTACCACTACTGCATCTCTCTCTTTTTTTTCTCTCTTTTACTGGTTTCAGTCATTTGACTGCGGCCATGCTGGAGCACCGCCTTTAGTCGAGCAAATCGACCTCGGGACTTATTCTTTGTAAGCCCCGTACTTATTCTATCGGTCTCTTTTGCCGAACCGCTAAGTGACGAGGACGTAACGACACCAGCATCGATTGTCAAGCAATGCTAGGTGGACAAACACAGACACACAAACACATACACACAAACACACACATATATATATATATACATATATACGACAGGCTTCTTTCAGTTTCCGTCTACCAAATCCACTCACAAGGCATTGGTCGGCCCCGGGCTATAGCAGAAGACACTTGCCCAAGATGCCACGCAGTGGGATTGAACCCGGAACCATGTGGTTGGTTAGCAAGCTACTTACCACACAGCCACTCCTGAGATATTTAGAAATATATTATTTCTAATTTACTTTCTGTTTTGTGTAAAAGCGCATGAATTGGCTTAGTGCGCGGGACACCTCTAGAAATCCGCCTCCATCACACCCCACAAAAAAAAAAATGACCTGAAACTGCGTGCAACCCGGAGAGTAGGCTTCGAGGGGTAAACACAAAAACACATGGCCAACAGTGACACACAGAAGTGTCTCTTCAGTGCTCCTATATCAGCATCATCTCAGTCATCATCTCATCTCTCTCTCTCTCTATCTCACCTTGTCTCTGCCTCTCTTTCTTTCTCTCTCTGTCTCTTTCCACTATCACTCTCTCTTTCTCTATCTATCTATCTATCTATCTATCTATCTATCTATCTATCTATCTATCTATCTATCTATCTATCTATCTATCTGTCTGTCTGTCTGTCTGTCTATCTATCTGTCTGTCTGTCTGTCTGTCTGTCTGTCTCTCTCTCTCTCTCTCTCTCTATCTATCTATTTACCTTCTACAATGCTTAAAAAAATTTACTTTCTGTGCAGTTTCCTGTTGCTTGCACATATCTGCAGAAGCGCATGAATTGACGCTTGCACTGACACGAAGTTCGTTTGAAACGGAGCCGTTTGCGATTCCTGGAGATCCCTGTAGTAAATATTAAATTTCTTCTTCTTCTTCTTCTTCTTCTTCTTCTTCTTCTTCTTCTTCTTCTTCTTCTTCTTCTTTTCTTCTTCTTCTTCTTCTTCTTCTTCTTCTTCTTCTTCTTCTTCTTCTTCTTCTTCTCTGGTACAGTATATATTCTGACTTGTCTCGATTACTTCCTTTGAATCAGAATCCTTTAGTTTTAGAAATTACTCGATTACGCCCTCCCCCCCACCAAATGGCGAATCCATCAGATGCAGGACATCTTAAATTACACTTTTTATATCGAAATTTATTAACGCCATACTTTTATTAATCATAAATTTATTTTACGTGAAGACTCCATTACATTTTGCTTCAACAATTTCGTTCAAATTTTGGACGAAAGGGTCTCTTGGCGTTTCTCAGCCTCGGGCCGACCACAACTTTCTGAGTGGATTTGGTAGACGGAAACTGAAAACTGAAAGAAGCCAGTCGTGTACGTACACACGCACACACACACACACAACACACACACACACACACACACCACACACACACAACACACACACACACACACACACACACACACACACCACACACACACACACACACACACACATACACACACACATACATACATATATACATATATATATATATATATATATATATATATATATATATATATATATGTACCGTCTAAGAATCCATAATACGGGAAAATTGCACTCGTATATCTGTCAGTAGAGTATGTATATTAATCGAAGTGTACAGTAGTATTATATATATCCATTACAGCCGATCTTACCAATCGGTTTCGCACAAGAGTGTTAGGTAACATTCTAATTATTTAATCATGCACTCTTCAGAGATGGCAGTTATGGAATGAAACATGGCGACTACTCTCTATTGTTGTAGGTGAACGGACACATCCCGTTTGTAGTTGCTGTGAAAAATCGATGAAACGAACCGAACAAGGGTTAAGTTAAGAATTATGTCGCCCAGTGTGTGTGTGTTTATTTTTGGTACCAAGAGACATAGCTTTTCACCTAGCCCCTAGATCGGTTCGGTTCATCACGTTTTTCACAGCTACCACAAACTGGATATGTCCGTCCACCTCCAACAATAGAGAGTAGTCGCCATGTTTCATTCCTTAACTGCTATCTCTGAAGAGCGCATGGTTACATAATCGGGCTCTTACCCTACACTCCGTTGAGCCCCCTGTGCAAAACCGATTGGTAAAATCGGCCGTAATGGATATATAATACTGTACAATTCGATTAATGTGTGTATGTGTGTATCTTTGTGTCTGTGTTTGTCTCCCGCCATCGTTTAACGGTCGGTGCTTGGTGTGTTTATGTCCCTGTAACTTAGCGATTCAATAAAATAGTTCGATAGAATAAGTACCAGGCCTAAAAATGAAGTACTGGGGTTGATTCATTTGACTAAAAATTTTTCAAAACAAGTACCCCAGCATGGCCGTTGTTGACTGACTGAAATAAGTAAAAATAAAAACATCAACTACATTTAATTCTCTTCTATGTTTCTTAAACGCTTTATTTCAGCACTTCTGAATCACAGACTCTTCTGTATAAAAGAATACCTTATAAAAAGGTAAACGATAGCGGAAGGAAATTGAATTGTTATTGAAAGAGTGGGAAAGACAGGGAAGTCAAGAGAAAAGCCCAAGTGTTTGCGGCTGTTATTGTTGTCGCTTAGCATTTATTCAGCCTTCATAGAGCAGACCTTTGGCCAAAGACATTCCAGCCGTGACCACTTAGACTTTTTCATGCGTATAGGGAACACGGTAGCATATCATCCAACGAGTCCCTTTCTAAACGGTAAAGGTAGCGAGTGACTGAGAGAAATATGGTTGTATTTTTAGCAGGCCGACTGACCTCGTAGAGGCTTCTTTATTGGGTTATTGTTCTGTTGTGTTTTTAAACTGTGGATGAATTCTGTTTCAATGGTATTAGAAATATTTTCAAGTAATACTATGTATACGATGACTAAGTTTAAACTGTCTTCTCAGTCCGATCCAGTTTAACCAGTCGAACAGACTTAAATAAATAACCTGTTTTCAAAAGACTGAGAAAGAAAGAAAGAAAGAGAGGGAGAGAGAGAAAGAGAGAGAGAGAAAGAGAGAGAGAGAGAAAGAGAGAGAGAGAAAGAGGGAGAGAGAGAATAATGGAATGAGATAATGAAGAAGGAAATAGGATAAGTGGGAGTAAAACAAAGACGAGAAGCACAAAGGAAAAGGAATGGAGAAAAAGAACGAGAGAAAAGGAGAGAAAGTAAAAAAATGGTGGATAAAACGGGAGAGAAAGGATGAACTATGTAAGTGTGTTTATGTGCGTATGTGTGTGTGTGCGTGTGTGTGTGTGTGTGTGTATTTGTGCGTGTGCGTGTGCGTGTGTGTCTTCGTGTGTGCGTACGCGCGCATTTGAATGGAGTAACGGTGTGTTAGTGAATGCAGAGGCCATAAGAAAGTAAAAAGAAAAGTAGAAAAAAAGAAAGAAGAAAGAAAGAAAGAATTGAATATCCATGGAAAAGGATTTCTGAAGAAAGATTTTTACACAATGGATGACGAATGGCCGTGAAAGCAAAGAATAAGATAACTAACGTCACCGTTTATCAAAGATGACTGACCACCACACCACACACACACACACCACACACACCACACACACACACCAAACACACACACACACAACACACACACACACACACACACACAAACAACACACACACACATGTATACCAAAAATATAAATACATACATATATATTTATATCTATATCTATATACATCCAACACACACACACACACACACACCATATATAGATATAGATATATAATATATATATATATAAATATATTATTTAGGTCCCGGGTTGAGTCGGGTTTACCACAGTAAATAAGGTACTCAATACATAGCAGAGTAAATTAATTTTTTATTTTATAGAGGAGCTTCTACAGGACTAGAACTGTTTCATTCAAAAGAAATCATCAGGAAGCATCTAATCCCAGAGCTTCCTGATGATTTCTTTTGAATGAAACAGTTCTAGTCCTGTAGAAGCTCCTTCTATAAAATAAATAAATATATATATATATATATATATATATATATATATATCAAAATAAGCAACAGGATATCAAGAGGTGATGCAGTACGACCGTTTCAAGCGGCTTCATTAAGTGAACAATGCAATCATTACACCAATTTAAATGCAAGGCTATCCTCAGCTACTTAAATAAATAAAATTTTTAATCAGTTGGACACATTAATATAATTTTACTCAAATGCTCTAACAGAGCAAGAATAGGGAAAGAGTCCATGTTGCCACTTATGTAGCTAAGAATATACTACACTTCTAATAATTGTATGAAGTTTGTTGGGGTCATAGCTTGTAAAGGATTGTGGTTCATTTTTAATTTATTAGTCTTTTTATCAACTACCAAATCTAAGACTAGACTGTTTAGAATGGAGGGCAGGAATGAGTTGACAGCACATTGCTGGGTATGGTCATAAATATTGTCAAGATTTCTAGGATTAGTATAAAGTAACTGTCTATAAAGGAGGCTGTGTAGAGGATGACCTCAAATCAAGATGTTAATTACCAGTTAAAGGGGCAAGACGTTAATAAAACCTATGCTGTTAATACAGAGGAAATTATCATGGGGTACTATGGGTGATTGTATATAAGCAATATTGTTATGTTGTATAAAGAAAAAAGACGGAAAAAATGTTAAGTTATGTACAGATACAAACATATTTAACTATGTGCACACATGCAAATATATTCAAATATTTATACTTTATTATAGATATGTTATAATCAAATTAGATAAAATGTGTATATATAGCAATTTTCAACATTAGAAAGGGAAGATTACATAGAATTAGTTTAATATTCATTCATGTACTTAATTATTTACTTGCTCTAGGTATTTACTTATGGAATACTGGGGCGATAAATCATACTATCTATATATTAATTATAAGCTAAGAATCAGGAAAAAAACGGAAAAAATAATAAGTTGTGTACAGATACACACATATATTTAACTATGTGAACACATGCAAATATATTCAAATATTTATACTTTATTATGGATATGTCATAATCAACTCTCATAGAATTAAGCAGAAAGTTTATATCTCTATTTAAGAACAGTAACAACTTATAAGGGATAAGAGGTTAATTGGTAAAAAATATCAAAATAAGAAAACAAAATAATAAGAAATTATAGAGAATAGTAAGTAAATATATATAACTTATATTTTAAAGAGAGAGAGAGAGAGAGAGAGAAAGAGAGAGAGAGAGAGAGAGAGAGAGAGTGAGAGTGTATCAAAATTTCTGGTAGAGGAGAGATAAAGATAACCTTACAGAAGAAGCAATAGGTATGGTAGTAATGAGGGCAGTAGGTGGTATTCAGACCGAAGGGGTATTTAATAAGTTATAAAGTTACCTTTGATGTTTGCTATTATATACATGATTTTATAGTTTTACAGGGGTATATAATTAGGAGTCTTACTTACACAAAAGCCATAACAAAATACATAATATGATTAGTAAGGTAGAACATCATAGAAAGGAACAAATAGTTTAATCACCAAAATGATGATGAAGTCAGACTAATTAGGCAGGATTATTCATAGGATAGTAACTACATCTAGCATACCATATACCATACCATACCATACCATACCATACCATATAGCTTATAACATATGCAATGCACTTTAGTTCATCATATTACTCAATATCCCATGATTTTATTATATAATACTAGGGGTAAGTTCATATCAGATACTACACTAGAAATTAATTTCCTTCATCCAGGTTCAAGCATAGCACCTTTAAACGCTAATTTCGAAAACATTTAAATGTACGGGTGACACTATTTACGCAAGATACCTTAGGCCTAATCTATTATTTATCAGGTTGCTATGGTCCCTATACTTAAAAGTGTCATAAGTTTCCATAGAGCACAGCTCGCACCCGTATCGACTATCTCTAAAAGGCTGTGCTTTCCTTATTATGTCCCATTTTAGGCAAAATTCGATTCCGCTTTCCTTCAGTTCCTAAATCTTGCTAGATAAGGACGTACAATTGGCTTTATGATTGAGCCTAAAAGATGAAACTATAAAATCATGTATATAATAGCAAATTAACATCTTTATTTGGGGTTTTCCCCATCCCAGCCTCCTTTATAGATAGTTACTTTATACTAATCCCAGAAATCTTGACGATATTTTTGACGATACTCAGCTATGTGCTGTCAACTCAATCCTGCCCTCCATTCTAAACAGACACAGTCCTCTAGTCTTAGATTTGGTAGGCGATAAAAAGACTAATAAATTAAAAACGAACCACAATCCTTCACAAACTTCATACAATTGTTAGAAGTGTAGTATATTCTTAGCTACATAAGTGGCAACATGGACTCTTTCCCTATTCTTGGTCTATTAGAGCATTTGAGTAAAATTATATCAATGTGTCCAACTGATTAAAAATTCTATATATTTTTGCAGCTGAGGATAGGCTTGCATTTAAATTGATGTAATGATTGCATTGTTTAATGAAATGGAGCCGCTTGAAACGGTCGTACTGCATCACCTCTTGATATCTTGTTGCTTATTTTGATTTTATTCACCTTACTTTGAGTTGTACGGATAATACCGCATTGATTTGGTGCTTCGACTTAAATACCTAATTCATCTGAATCTCAATTATTTCTTATATATATATATATATATATATATATATATATCAATTTGGATGTATACTAATATATAGGTTATGTGTATGTTATGGGTGTGTGTACGTATGCGTTTGGAAGGTGTGTATGTGTGTGGGTGCATTCTACGTCTAGTCATAATGGAACAGATTTACAAATAAATCAATAACATTGCTGTTTATTGCGGACCTTTTTTCTTTGTTTGTATATTCAAGAATACACACGCGCGCGCGCGTACATACATACTTCCCTCTCCACACAAATACGTCTATACAAATACATACATCTGTGATAATATGTGTATCTGCGTATATTTTGCTCCAGAACAGAACGTCATCGTCGTGTTGATTAATATCAGGTCAGCTCTGTTGTGCAAATTATAATGAAAGACATTCCAATCGAGCAGTGTCCACCCCGTCTTTTTAGGCCTATATACCACTACATTGTTGGTTGTGTGATTATTTAAGATTGTCAATTGTCAATTATGGCGGTTTGTTGACAGAATCGGTAGAGCATCGGATAAAATGCCTCTTAATATCGATTTCGGCTCTTGTAAGGTGGCGAGCTAGTAGAATCGTTAGCATGCTGGGAAAAATGCTTATCTTTATTTCGTCCGTCTTTACGTTCTGAGTTCAAATTCTGTCGAGGCCGACTATATCTTTCATCCTTTAGGGATCGATAAAATAAGTAGCAGTTGATTACTACGCTGTAATCGACATATCCCCTCTCCGAAATCGTCGATCGTGTGCCAAAATTTGAAACCAAAATTTATTACTGTTCTTTGAGTTCTGAGTTCAAATTCCGCACACGTCAATTTTGCCTTTCATCCTTCCGATATCCCTAATATCAAGTACCAGTTAAGTACTGAGGTAGCCCTTTCCCCTCTCTCTTTCTCTCTCTCTCTCTCTCTCTCTCTCTCAGAATCATCTCATCACCGCCTGATTATTGTAATTTAAATAGGGATGCCAGTGTTACCAAGCACAAATATAGAAGAGGAGACTTACGTGAGGTTCCAGTAACACTTTCTCATAAAAAGAAACTAGCTTGCTTCAGAAACAGTCTTGAGAAAAGAAAAAAAGATAAAAGTATAAAATAAACCTACAACCAGAGGCAGATATGACAGATATGGATGTACTGATGTGCATCGCAGTGCAGAACGAACGGTATATATATATATATATATATATGAAAATGTGATGTTGAAAATGCACCTAAATTTAAAAAACTCGTAAATGTTTAAAATAAATTTATTTACATATATACCAAACAATATTTTTCGTTTATCAATGGTAAACGTTTAAAATTAGAAAAACATCTTTAAAAGTTTCAATGTTGACAAATTAAAATGTTTCAAAACAGGTGTAAGTTTGAATGTTCATACCAGTCAATAAAATTGAAACTATATTAATTTGTATGAATGTACAAAGTTCATTAATTTTAGTGGTGGTCGACAAGTCATACTGAAAAAAAATGAATGTGAAATGAAAAGAGTAAAAAAAAAGGGAAGAACTTAATCTATGTTCTTAAATGTGGAGGTTGTGGTGGTGACTACATTGGTCAAACCAGCTTAACTTCGAGGGATAGACTTACGGTGCACAGGCAACAAATCCGGGACCCCACCACTAGGAAAATTCCCGTAAGCAAGCACCTAGACGAATGCCCCGTAGACATAAACCCTAAATACTAAATCTTCCCTCTCTATCAATGCACTGGAAATACTTCAACCCAATTCCGTTTAAATAAGGAAAACATACTGATTTAAAAATATAAACCACGGCTGAATATCCTTTAGAAAGAAGAAAAAGCAGTAAAAAGAAAAGAAAAAAAGACTCAACCAGGAACAACGAAATAATTTCTTTTTGTAAAAAAAAAACTTTAGTATCAATCTTCCAACCGGGTTCCGAAACCGCAACTCTAAATCATCATACAAACACCAGTTGCTAACGTCACCTACCTCCAGTCCAATGAAATTCTACAAACACCAGTTGCTGACGTCACCTAACTCCACATCAATCAAAACCGAATTTCAGCGAATACAACGAAATGACCCTTTAAGAGAACCAACCAACTGTACTTTAAATTTTTCTTAAGAAAACTTATTTCGTTTCAGGTTCGATGAAATAAAGTACCAATCAAACCCTTTTTTTCCCTAAAATATCGTTAGCACTTCTGAAAAAATGCTTACTTGCATTTCGTCCAGTTCTTTACGTTCAAATACCATCGAAGCAAACCTTACCTTCACTTAAACGTCTTTGCTTTTTCTGAATTCTTTGCTTTTTTAAAAAATGTATTTTTATTTTAGTTGTTTGAGCTAAAAATTTATCATATTTGATTCAAAATAAAAATATTTTTTTCCGTTTTCGAATGCTAAAATGCTTCATTAAAAACAATTTTTTTCCTAATAATTCAAAACTATTTTTATAAAGTGCTAATGTTTTTAAACTGCAGAAATAGTACTTAAAAATTTTACGATGCTGCACTGCTGCAGAAATTCCACATAGATATTTTCTTGAACTGTCATTTCCTTCGCTGCCAAGCTTTAAAAAAAAACTTTAACCGGAACAGAGCTTGATTATGACGAGTGCAAAGACTGAAATCTATTTAAGTCTCCAAGTCAAAGAAGGATCGGATTCATACCTACGAAACAGAAGTGTCTAGTGACACGATAGCATTAAAGGAAACTCTTCTTAAGCTATTACCATAAAGTTCAATATTTTACAATTATTGGTTTGTAAAACTTGCTTCGTGGAAGCTGTTTAGATAAAAAATTAAGTGTTTTAGTATTTGTTTCATTTCATGCATTAGATTATAAATATACGGTATATTTATCCCGAAACTCCATCTAAAAATTATTGGAAAATAAGAATGTCAATCCACAAAATTTTGAGGTCCATTCTCTTGCACCATAATATAGCAACAGACCTGCTCATAATACCAATAAATAACATTACATATTACAGAGCATTTTGAATCTCTAAATCAGTGGTACTCGACCATTTTTTGTCTGTGAACCCCTTTGATTCATATTTTATTCTCCTGGACCTCCATAGCCATTTGAAGATTTTATAATTAAATATTATAAGAAACTGTATAAAAATTGCTAAAATATTCGGTGTATTGTAGAAGTATTAGCAATTTATTGCACAAGTTTTCGCAAATAAATCTTATATGGACCCACAAGGGCCGTATAGACACCGACTGAGAACCACTGGTCTAAATTTATCAAGGTATTCCAGAGAAATACAATTAGCTCAAGTCCTTAGTTTTCTTTGTTCCTCAATTAGAATGCGTGACAGAGCTAGTTCAGTCTATGAAGCTATAGTTTACTATATTTAATATCTTAGGGTATTTATTTTCAAGTGAACATCATGCTTTTTAAAAATGATATATACATATATATATATATATATATATATATATATATATATATATATATATATATACATACATACACACACATATATATGTATATATATACATATATATATGTGTGTATGTATATATATATATATATATATATATATTATATAAAAGGGCTTAGTAAAATAAATTACTTTGCCGCATACTGAACTCATTAGAAATAGCAGCTAAAAAAACTTTTTTAAAACTATTTCCAATACTTAAAGAAAACCTCTCTCATATAGTGTTTGCTCAATTCAACTCACGCAAATATGGGGGTAGAGACATTAAAAAATCAAGTGCAAAGGTTATTTGAGAACGTACGTTTCAAGATTAGTCAAAATTCGACATTTCTATCATCAGCTCAGAACTCCCTGGTTTGGATTTGAAAACACTGAAAGTAGGAGCATACCCTTTCGGCTTCCTCTCGCTTCTGAAGATCTGCTCGTAACTAACAGTGCCAACAAACTCAAAAATGCAAGCGAAGAATTTCTGCTCTCCCCTTTCCACCAGCGTGGGTTAAAATCAGCAAACACTATGCTTTTTTCGGTAAAATCCGCGGCATTATATAGAGAGAGATGAATTATAATTTCAACAAATGTTGAAAATATATATATATATATATATATTTGTTTACTACCCACAAGGGGCTAAACACAGCGGGGACAACCAAAGGCAGACAAACGGATTAAGTCGATTATATCGACCCCAGTGCGTAACTGGTACTTAATTTATCGACCCCGAAAGGATGAAAGGCAAAGTCGACCTCGGCGGAATTTGAACTCGGAACGTAACGGCAGACGAAATACGGCTACGCATTTCGCCCGGCGTGCTAACGTTACTGCCAGCTCGCCGCCTTGTATATACGTATATAATGAACTTGTACACAAAGCTCGGGTGCACTACAACTTTAAAAAAATAAGTAACAGGGGTGTGGGCATCAGGTGTGCTGTTGGGGAATTTCAGGAAGCATGGAAATTTTGAAGGATGTAGTATCTTGATTACTAACAACTG
The DNA here is from genome assembly GCF_006345805.1 of Octopus sinensis. Classification (NCBI taxonomy): domain Eukaryota; kingdom Metazoa; phylum Mollusca; class Cephalopoda; order Octopoda; family Octopodidae; genus Octopus; species Octopus sinensis. The sequence goes on from NC_043010.1 coordinate 44,846,922, forward strand.
ATGCAGGTAGTTTATTCCATGGGTCAGCAATTCTGAGTTTGAAAAAATGTTTCCAAAAGTCATATGTGCAGACTTGCTTTTTGATTTTGTAAGCATGTCCCCGAGTATTAGACATAAAGAATTCAAAAAGGTGCCTAAGTGTTGTTGTTGGAAAGATAGTGGATAATGTTATGGGTATCTACGAATGCCCCTGGGAAGCAAGACGTTCGGTGTATGGTTGATGCTTGACGGCAGGTATTCGTTTGGCTGCACGTTTCTGAACAGTTGCCAGGACATTGATATGCTGAAAAAGATAGGGGTTCTAGACTGGCGCTGGAAACTCTTATTTTTACATAAACATCTCAAGTAATGTATGAAAGAAAAAGTAAATACTATTTATTTATCCAGGTGTAGCTGTGTGGTAAGAAGCTTACTTCCCAACCACATGGTTCCGTGTTCAGTCCCACTGCGTAGCACCTTAGGCAAGTGTCTTCTACTATAGCCTCAGGCCGACCAAAGCCTTGTGAGTGGATTGGCAGACGGAAACCCAATGAAGCCTGTCGTATATACACACATATATATATATATAATTAATTCTACAACCGAAAGTGCTACTAATAGTTTAATGCTTTTATGATACTTGAACTTGCTTATTTATAAAATATGCTATGTATCTTAAAGCAATCTTTCAGACTGTGTTTATGTGTTGTGTGTGTGTTTGTCCCCTAACTATCGGTTGACAACCGGTGTTGGTGTGTTTATGTCCCCGTAACTTAGCGGATCGGCAAAAGATACGATGGAATAAAATAAGTACTAGGCTTAAGAAAATAAGTCCTGTATTGATTTGTTCGACTAAAACCCTTCAAGGAATGTGCCCCAGCATGGCCACAGTCAAATGACTGAAACAAGTAAAACGTAAAAGATAAAAATTATGTATAAAGAATTGATTGTAAAAAATGGAAAAAATGTGTTTAGGAGGAAACTGTGAACCAAGTTGACAACCATAATATCAAATCCTATTCTATTATTGTTGATTTAACGCTTGATTTAACGTTTGCCATGACGTTGTAAAGAAGCTCTCATATGACAAAACTTTGCGTGAGTCTGTTGATGGGAAAAATATTGAAAAAGTGTATTTTGTAAACTCAGTTCATGTTGTGTGTATTCCCATAGGTTTTTAAAATCTCTGGTCTTTGCTATGTTTATTTCATCAGTTTTATATTTATCAAGTATGTATATAAATAATGCTAAATTATCACCCTCCACCCACCCAAGTCGAAAACTATGAGGTATAGAAATCTTTATTCACACCAGTAATGTTAATATGTGAGATAGCCCACTCCTTTTCGATTCACTAAAGCGGGTCTTTTTTTCTTTAAAGCTTGGTTAAAATGCCCTAATTGCTGACAGTAGACTTGAGCATTGATTGTTGTATTAGATGGTAACAATTCAAAGTGAATTTTTGCAATCTAATTTTCCATGAATTTCCCTTCGCGGTTGTGGTTGAGCTTTTCCCCTTTTACCAAGCCACTGTTTACGACGTTTAACACTTTGATAGAAGATCAATTTTTCGTCACCAGTCACAAGTCTATCCAAAAAGGGTGAAATGAGTTCGCGCGAATAGAGAGAAAAGCAGATGTCAACTCGGGATTTGTGATTGCTTTCGGACAATTCATGAGGCACCCATTTTCCAAGTTTAGGAAGCTTTCCAAGTTGTTGAAGATGACGATGAAGAGTTGTATGGTTTGAACTAAGCTTTATTGCCAATTCTTCAATTGATAATGCAGGATTTTCTTCAAGTACTGCCCCAAGGAGCTTATCATCAAACTCAACTGGACGTCCTGTTCGATCTTCATCTTCAAGGCTGAAATCTCCACTTCTGAATTTTGCAAATAATCTTCTGCAAGTTCTTTCATTCAAGAATTCTTTCCCATAAACTGAGTGTATGTTTCGAGTCGCTTCGGCTGTATATATATATATATATATAATATATATATATATATATATATATATATATACATATATGTATGTATGTATGTATGTATATATATATGTATTTTCAATATGTGACGCGTGTGAATCGTTGGCGATTTTCTTTCTTTGCCTTCCCTTCTTTGAACTTTTTCTATATTTCTGATGAAGAGCTCCGCTTGAAACGTGAAATCCTCTTTCTTTTCTTCCCTTTCCTGAGCGTCCAATAACACTGTACTTTTCCCACGTACTCACGTTGTGTTTTCTTGCTTGTTCATGTTTGGATTGACTATTTATATATATATATAATATATATTGTGTCATCCCATAAATAATGCGGTTTTTCAAATCCATGAAATAAAAGTCGGTGGTGGTGGGATAAACAATCTGCATCCACTTGCTATAGAAACAAGTAGTGATTTTTACCTTGTGCTTATTCTTAGTGCAAGTTTTGAAGGGTACAGTTCTATTTTACAATTATTTTTTCAAAGCTATAATTGATGTGACAAAGGAGCATATTTCCTTTATGAGTTCAATAAAGGCAAGAACGCAACGGAAAGTGCGAGGAATATTAATGCAGTGTATGGGGATCGGACAATAAGCGTAAGCCAGTATCAACGGTGCTTCTAGAAATTCCGAACCGAAAACTACAGCGTAAAAGACGAGTCTCCTTCTGGAAGATCTGTGAAACCCGTCGAAGAGTTCCTGGAAACTCTGGTTGAATAAAATCCCATCGTAACTGTTGAGGAACCAGCAGAGAAACTTAGATTTGGTCATTCAACCAGTCATCAACACCTGCGTGCCATCGGAAAAGTTGGCAAATTGTGCTAATAGGTTCCTTACAAACTTTTCGAAAAGTGACTGGTGACGAGGAATTGGTTTTCTATAAAAATGTCAAGCGCCGAAGAGCGTGGGTAGGGAAAGGAGAAATACGGGCACCCCATGCTAAAGTAAGTCTTTACCCATGTAAGGAGTTGTTATATGGGGTATGAAGTGTTTAGTTCACTTTGAACTTTAAAATCCAAACCAAACGATGGCAAAGAAGATCTACTGCGAGCACTTTGAGCAGCTTAAGCCAGCACTAGGAGAAAAACGACCATTTTTGGTTTGAAGATGAAAGGTATTCTTCCATCAGGACAATGCACAACCAAACACAGCGAGAATGACATTCGAAAGACTGGAGCAGTTTGAATGGGAAACGATGCCCTACCTACCATATTCGCTGGAGATTGCTCCATCTGATTATCATTTATTCTGCAGTCTTCAAAATCATTTGGACGGAAAAAATATGACGAAATCAGAACAGTATCGGAGGAGGTTTTCGTCATGGATAAGTGAACTTTGGAAGAGGGGTCTTTCAAGTTTACCAGATAGATGATGGAAAAGCATTGTAGTAAATGAAGGAGAGTATATTTTAGATTAAGAAAGATCTTTGCTTATCTTAATTTTAAAAAATAAAAGAAATATAAAATACTGCATTATTTATGGAATTACCTAATATATTACCAGAATGACAGACCATCCCAACGGAGAAAGACCCCCTTTTCTAGCCTAGAGCCATGAGTTCTTCATTAAGATTTTAAGCAAGATCAGTTGGGCGTTTCTGCACATTTATGTGTATGCGTGCAATATTTGGAGTCAGTGTATGTGCATATATGGATGTATGTCTGTAGGTATCTACGTGCGTGTGATTTTCTAAGTCTATCTGCATATATAACTGTATGCATATAGCCATGTAGGTGTGGTGACTTTGTATTTATGTATGTATGTATGTATGTATGTATATGAAGGTTTTATGCATAATTAAAAAGTAGAGGGTGTAATGATGTAATTTAGGAAGTCGACATTTTTGTATCCAAAAACAAAGTAAAACGCCCTGTTGATTTGGTCACAATCCTACCTGATGATGCAGCAAGGAGCAGTTTCTTTAAAAACTTTGAAAGCAATTTGAAACTTCCCAACAGCTAATACTTTTCACATAAAAAATACCGACGCTCTGTCAAAAGAAGAAAACAAAACTATTAATACAAATAAATCTGTGGTGTAAGAGGATTGCCTAATGTTATACCGGAAAATGCCGTGTACACCTACGTTTGAAAGGATTGTCGTAGTGTTAAATACAATTTGGGTGGTGCTCAGGCAACAATATTTTCACCTACAATTTATCAAGGATACAGATTGGAACAAAAATTGTTTCCGAAGAGCACAAAATACTGATGGGTATCAATTAAGCTCATTTAACTTTTTCAATATATTAATCTCTAGATCATTGATAGAAAACATTGTTAGAAAAATATAATGCATTGACAATAGTAATTCGTTTCGCATAAGGTTTCGCATATATATATCTATATCTATTAGGTTGGTGCATAATTATTGCGCCTTTTTTTCATCAAATTCAGGAAAGGACCTTGTTTCCATTCTCCCCCCAGGCAACGTACATTTAAACATCCAACATAAAGTGTATCCATAGCGTAGTGCTCACGGTCGGAGTTGGGATAGCACTACCATCTCATTCCTTTGGTTTTTCATCCGGGACTTGCGGGGTGTTGTTGACTAGGCTCTCAAACATTAGTGGGGAAAAGTCTTTCCTCAGAGGGCCTTTGTCGTTTTTTCATCGGTTTGCTAATCTATTATAGTTAGCCCTGTCTATCTTGTAAATTGCTAGTGATTTGTTAGTCGTCATTACTGCAGTATAACCCCTGTCTAGATGGGAGGGGAACATTTTGGGCTGGGACTTTTTGGTGGTTGTGTGTTCTACTGGCTGTTGCTTTTTATGTTTTGTTGTACGGCTAGTAGGCTTCGATGAGGAGGTCGTTTCTTTCCTTTTCTGGAATATATCTCCCACCTTTGTTTCCTCCCATTTCGTCTTCCTCTGTTTTGTATTCAGATGTTTCCTCACTTGGGTCTTCATCTGTTTTCTTTTCCTTTTGTTTTTCAACAGGTGGGGGAATAGCTGCTTTTTCGGGGTGAGGTTGGCACCCGGCCCTAATGTGGCCTTTTTGGCCACGCTTGTAGTAACAAGGCTTCCTCCCCTCTATCGTGACACGCAGCTTAGTCTCCTCCTCTTGTATAGTTTCTATGATATTTTCTAAATCAGCCGGGGCAGCCTGTATAATCATTTCGAGGCCTTCCCTGCCAATTTTGCTGTGCTGAGGCTTGGAGAATTGTGATCGTATCCTCCAAGACGTTTATTATGGCTGTTACCAGCCAAGCGGGGTCTACTTCAGGTGGGATATCTCCTACCCTAATCTTGGAGGTTCGCCTTCCAAGATAAGTAGGTAGGAGAACCATCTCCGCATTTTTTAATAGCTCCGTTGATGCTTGTTTTGCCTTTTCCTCGGTTTTGAAACGGACTTCTATTGTGGTATACTTCACTCCACTTGTGACGTATGGTACATCGTTTCAAACTGGACTGAGGCACAGGTCCACCGCCTCTTTACTTGCGTTATCCAATTTTCTTGCTTTGGTCACAAATGATTTGTATATCACGGTACACAGTAGTGCATTATGCGTCATTTCACTGGGAGGGGTAATCATCGTTTCGCTCCCCTCCCTTTTCATCATACCTTTGTATTTTCCGAGATCATCGCTTCCACAATTCATTGCCCTTTTTGAGATACCGGCCGTTGCTGCAAAATTGCTAGCTTTTCTTCCTTGAATAAATTCTTCTCGGTATGCTATTTAAAGCTGTGCTGCCTTCTCCGCTTCTGATACCTTTCCATTCACTTGTACCAGGTTCACTACTGGTCTTGGCATTAATAGGTAATTTGTCCATTTTGTTTTGAAAAATATAATATTTTCCCCCTTCACACAAGGGGGAAAACGTTAACAAAGGACTGTCACAAGCAGAAAAATAAGTGTTTAAAAACACTGATCGAAAGTTCAACAACGTAATAATTCAACAAATTATCCACAAATATTACAACTTGCGCCAAACCCTTCGAACAACGCACAAACAAAATTCACGATCAGCTCGATCAGAGATGATTGTAACAACTTTTTTCTTTATAGCCCACAGAGAGTTAAATATCGAGGGGGCAATGCATTAACAAATAGGACAGTACAATGAAAGTGGGGACAGAAGAACTGATGGCAGGATGAATGAAAATAAATAATTGAGTAATGAAATGATGACGCTCGACCCCACGTCCGGGCGCCTTCATTTAACCTTACATCATACTTTTCACTTTAAAAAAAAATTTCTAACTGTTAATCATTGTAAAATGTCTATATTAAAATCTTCTTTTAATTAAATAGACTTATCATTGTGGGCATCTACCTAATATCTATATTCTTTGCAACGTATTTAATGTTCTCTTCATATTCCTTTAGTCGCTTCTCAGACATAGGGTCGACTATAATACAACCCAAATTCCTGGGCACCAACTCACAAAGACACGTGCTCACATACATTGTCTTGTCCCAACAATGGATTTTATTCATAAGTTTGGTATTTGCTTCGTAAAAAAACGATGTACTTTTTTCTTTTCTTTCCTTACAAGGCAGGTGTTGGGAAATTTGGGTCTCCTATGTGTATGTGCTCATTTTTTCTATGTCGGTTGGGGCAAGGAGAGGATTGGTATTTTCAGGGGAAAGGTGGGGCAGAGTGGACTTGGGTGGAAGTCGGGTGGGCGTGGGATGGGGCTCATTACTCACAGGCATTGTCTTCCTCCTTCTTTTCTCCACCTTTTCCCATCCATCTTCTTTTTTATTTTCACCTATTTCTGCTTCCCCACTGGTTACTGCTGGAGGCGGAGGTGCGGCTTCCTTTCCGCTCACGGGGCTGGTTTGCATTTTTGTGGTGGCGGACAGTCTACCATAATGTGACACTTTTGATCACATTTCTAGCAGCGAGAGAACTTGCCCTCCATTCTAACCCTCAGTATTGTGTCTTCAATCGTTATAGTCTCCTTCATTTTTTCTAGGTCTTCCGAGGCGTCCTGGATCAACGTATAGAGACTCTGCCACTGCCAATTCTTGTGAGCAGTAAGTGGCTTGGAGAGCCACTACCTTCTCCTCCAAGCCCAGCAAGATAGCGTCCACTAGCCAGTCTACGACTATTCTGAGGGTATGTCCTCTACCCTTACCCTGAAATCATGCCTTCCAAGGTATATGGGTAGAAGCACTAACTATTCCGTTTTTAAAGGGGTTGCCGACTGTAGCCTAGCGATCGCTGCATCTCGGAACCGCACCTCCACAGTTCCAAACTTTCGGCTTCTCTTGAGGGAAACAATCTCTCTCCATATTGGCTTTAACGCCCTTTCAATTTGTGCAACCATCATTACCTCAATTTTCCCGTTCTTTATCGAAAATGCCTAGATAATTTTTTTTCTTTCTCGCCTTGCATTGCTTCTTGGAGAGAGGACACCTTCACATTGTGTCCGTCCCTTCTTAATATCTCCCTAAATTTGCCAATTTCTTCCAAATTAATTTGTTTTTGGTGGCTTCTGGCCACATTTACGAACTCCATTTTTCTGTCAGTATTGTCCAGGGCTTTTATTAGTTCCTCCTCTGAAAAAGTGAACTCTGAGGAGCTTAAGTTTTCATAATTCATCATTTTTGTTTTCCCAAATAGCGCTGCCCCTTTCAAATAAGGAGAACAGCGGTAACAAAACTGCCGTAAGGCAGCAAAATCAAGTATCAAAAGATGCAACAATAAACACAATTATATAGCCTTTGGAACAACACACAAACATACACAATCAAGTCGAGATGATTGTAACAGCGGTGAAAAAAATCAATGTTAATTTATTGATCCACTGGGCAAGTCTGTGTCTGTATTATCAAACAATTGCCAAAAAAAATGTTTTTAAAATTCAAAACTCTGCAAAAATCTGGTATGAATTCTTCATGAGTACTTTTTACTCAACCTGATATATATATATATATATATATATATATATATATATATATATATATATATATATATATATATAGGGTGTCCCGAAATTAAGGCAACTGAAGTATTGGACTTTAATAGCTATTAATAAATGTGATAAGATATGAAAATTATACATCATTTTTAAAGCTTAGTGTGTCTTCTTTTTGTTTCAGACTAAATAAATTCAAATTTATAAATTAGATAATGGCTACATACCGAAACACAATCATAACCCTCCACAAAAGAAGCGAAATTAATACAGCTACAACAAAAGAGAGCTTAAAATTACCCGATCAACAGTCTGGAAAATTGTCAATAATATTCAAGAGACTAGTTCTCGCGGATCGACCTGGACGTGGCCGGAAAAGAAGTGTGCAGATCCCTCCGTTTATCAAAAGTACTAGAGAAAAGATACAGTGAAATCCTCGTCATTCCGTCTGCAAAAATAAGCCGATCATCGATGTATAGAATGCTGAAGGATCTCTGGACGTACCCTTACAAGATGATCCACCGTCATGAGCTCACGCAAATTTATAAGGCCATGAGACTGGGGAGAAGACGTCTTATTCTGCGTCAGATTGCTAAAGGCACGCGGCCCAACCTAGTGATGAAAATAAATTTGACATTGAACAGACAGTAAGCCACCAGAATGACCGACTTTGAGTGTATCTGCCTCCATCGATGCCAAAATCCACAATCAGTTATGGCTGGTCTCCCCTCGTTTTTGTGCACTCAGTTGTTGAAATTAACAACCAGCGATACAATAACGACATTCTGGAAGCTGAACTCCTTTAATGGGTGAATGAGCACTTTCAGGGCGCACCTTGGAGTCTCCAATAGGAGCGGGCACCACCCCACAGTTCCAAACAGACACAACACTGAATTCACTAAAACACTCATAGGCAGGGATGTCTGGTCCCCAAGAAGCCTCGATCTCAACCCGTTGGATTTTTCTGTTTGGTCCATTTGGGAGGTGAGGGTCTCGAGCACACCTCATGCTTCGCTCTATGCTCTGAAGACAAAACTGCGCCAAGAATGGGCTTCGATTCCGCAAGAACAACTGTATGCCTCGTATGAAGAATTCGCATCTAGACTTAAGGCTGTGATTCGAAACAGACGTGGTCATATCGAATAAATGTTGTAGTGCCATAATTGTGTTTCCTTTACCACTGCATTGCAACGCTCGGACCCGAAATATAGCAATATTTTGCTTTGGCAAAATTGAAAAAAGTTGGTTACTTTAATTTTGGGACACCCACTTTACATATACGCACGCGCGTATGTGTACATATATGTATGAATGTATGTATGTATGTATTCTATGTCCGTATGTGAGTATATATATGTGTGTGTGTGTGTAAATATATTTGTATATATATGTAATTATATATGCATGTGTATATACTTTGATATGTACGTATATATATATATATATATATATATATATATATATATATTAATAGTTATCGCCATACTAATATGGCAGTCTTATAAATATAAGACTAAAGCTGTCGCTGATTAGCTCCAAGAGGCCACCGCCTCAAGCTAGCTATTTGACACACAACCTGCGTCCATTATAAACCTTCGAACAGGGGAAGTCAGCCGCTTCATCCTGCCAGTCAGACAGCTGCAGACATGTTTCAGGGTATTTGCCCTTTATCAATGCAGCGTACTCAGACCCAGCAGGTGTCGCTACTGACTGTCCCTGTTCGAAGAATCTATTTACCTAGTTTCAGTGGAATACATCCACTTGTTTTCAATAATAGAAATATTAAAATTACTAAGTCTCCCTAAAGGAGATTACGGCAGCGTTACTGGAAATTAATAGTTATCGCCATACTTATATGGCAGTCTTATAAATATAAGACTAAAGCTGTCGCTGATTAGCTCCAAGAGGCCACCGCCTCAAGCTAGCTATTTGACACACAACCTGCGTCCATTATAAACCTTCGAACAGGGGAGGTCAGCCGCTTCATCCTGCCAGTCTTATAAATATATATATTTGTACATTTAGGTATATATGTGTATATATGAAAATTCATGTATATATATGTCTGTGTGCGTTTAATTATCTTTCTACCTGTCTGGCTGCCTGCATGTTTGTGTATGTATGTATGTATGTATGTATGTATGTATGTATGTATGTATGTATGTATGTTTGTATTTATGTATGTATATACTAGTTATGCACGCATCGCTTTGTTGACGTCAAAAATAAATACGATAAAATTTGAAACTGAAAGAATTAGAAAGTTAATAACTTCGCCTTATTTTTAGAAAAACAAATTTTATACTTTGAATTGGGTAAATTATTTTAATCCAATAACGTTTTTCTAAGCAAAGCCGTGATAATATTTAGCTTTTGTTTAACTAAAACCCATTTATTTTGAAAGTATTTTAGTTTCTTTCTTCTGCTCCGTAAACAACGTTCCTAGTCAAGATTCTGTTTTCAATATTACATTATGTGTTTATTTCTAGTTGTGTGGTTGGATTCTCTTTGATCTTCAAATATTCTCGAGTTTGGTGGATTACCAACTCTCTTGGCTGCAACTTATAATCGTCCGTATGTGAACACAGGTGTTGGAAGACACTCCGTGACTCATTAAACTTTGTCATTGACTTCAATTTATCTGCATAACAAAAGCAAACCTCATACGAAATTACAATCTTTTTAGAGCGAATTGTAAATCTGTTTCTTTATTACCCACAAGGGGCTAAACATAGAGGGGACAAACAAGGACAGACAAACGGATTAAGTCGATTACATCGACCCCAGTCCGTAACTGGTACTTAATTTATCGACCCAGAAAGGATGAAAGACAAAGTCGACCTCGGTAGAATTTGAACTCAGAACGTAACGGCAGACGAAATACGGCTACGCATTTCGCCCGGCGTGCTAACGTTTCTGCCAGCTAGCTGCCTTTTTAGAGCGAATGGTAAATCAAAGTCAGGTGTTTCAAGGGAAATCGAAGGAACTTAGTTCCTTCCCTATATCAACCGCTAATTTTGCGGACGATTGGCAAATTGTCAGTAGCATTGATGTCTGTGTATCGAGTGTGCCATTTTTGTAGTTATTTCTGTGGTTATTTCTGGGGTTTAAATTTCGAAGAAACATTATTTGAATAGCTATCTTGATTTTGATGTCAAGAAGTAGATTACTTATGTTTAGTGAATTAAAAAAATTCTGTGTGACAAAAGATAATTTGATTTTCTTCTGCCACTAATCCTACGCTTCTCAGTGGATCATATTTCCAGAAAGTTTATTTACAATCTCATCATTTTGTTCATCAATCTCATCGCTTTTTGTTGTTAAAGTAGCACTTGAAGACATATAACTTTCATTTTCGCAGTGTTTTTCTAGATTAATATAAGCAAATTGAACCAAATTTTCTTTAGAATTCATTGTTAGGAAGGGCGGGATAATAATGACATCTGGGATAAAATATTCAATATTTACAGTATTTTGAACCTTTCCTTAGCCCAGTTCCAGCAAAACAATTTGCATGGAGGTTTAACTGATTCAGTGCAGCAAAATCATTGTTCAATCAACCGAAAACTTGCAACTTTGTCTGAATGTGCAAAACGTTACATTGATTCCAAATGAAAGACGTTTACGAGCATGCATCACTAAGAAAAAAATTGTCAAGCTTCAAGGACTACGGAAGAATTTACCGAAAAAAAAAATCCTCCCCTCAAGGGTTTCATAATCTCCTCCCGAGAAGATCTTTATTGTTCATTATTTCTTGTACCGGTCTATACCAACCATATTACAAATCTAATGGAAACCTTAAATACATAATTAAAAATTCAAATCATCTTAAAATTACTATTAATTATATCGTTAAAACGTCTCTCTTTATATATCGTCACTCTCTGCTAATGAAGAAATTTTCAACAGTAATGAAAAATAATACCACCATGCTCTAGCTGAAGCTGGATGTAGGGATAAAATTTTCTTTATTCCTAAAAATGAAACTAAAGAACCCAGTAATAAAATAGATATCATGAATCCAATAAATATTGGTTTTAAATTTTGGCGCAGGGCCAGTAATTTCGGGGAGGGGCGTAAGTGGATTACAGGTTTCCCAGAGTTCAACTGATACTTTATCTACCCCGAAAGGATAAAAAAACAAAGTCGACCTTGGCTGGATGAATCCAATAAATATTGATAATGTGGAAAATATACTGAATAGAAAAAAAACCCTATACAGCAATAAAAACAAAACAAAAAACTTTAGACCTCATACAATATGTCGCAGCTATATGAATAGTTACAGAAAGGGCAATGATAATATAACTTATAATAAACCCATTATAAATGTACTGATAGATATCAGAAAATATACAGCGAAAATAACAATGATGAAGGTAATAACCGTAATGATTATTCCACCAAATGTAGCGCTAGATCTAGACATATATTATAGTATAATGCTGTTTTCGAGGTTCAACTAGATAGACATTTTCCCCCATCTAGCAAATACAGGAAGATATTTAATTGGCACACGGTTAAATTTGCTTCTTCGACTGCTAGAAACCTAACCCAAGTGATTGCGGTGCTTGATTTTAAGAAAATTTGAGAGTTCGCCAATATGGACCCAGTAGAAACTATTAACAGCTCAAATACAAATAATGGATAAAACGACTAGTAATAATAAGAGTTATCCAGATGAAGTGGGGCATGATTTGAATTGTGCTAGAATGTAGTGAACGTTCCTATTGATAACAATAGTAGTGAAAATACTTATAAATGTATTGAAGCCCAAATAATAACTATGAAATATATGTATGTATATATATGTATGTGTGTGTGTGTGCGTGTGTGTGCGTGTATATATATATATATGTGTGTGTGTGTGTGTGTGTGCATGTGTTCGTTATATTGAACAGTTAATGCCCACAAAAAAGCTTTTCTCTCACTGTTTTGTTTCACTCTCTCCATCTTTTTCCACTCTTAATTCTGTCTGTCGAAGACTGCAGGCTCGAAACGTAAAAAGCTTTTACATTCCTGCACCTATCATCGTCTTTTGTTTTCTGTAAATTTGAACAATATATATATATAATATATATATATTATATATATATATATATATATATATATATATATATATATGTGTGTGGTGTGTGTGTGGTGTGTATATATAATTATGCACACACACATGTATATATATATATATATATATATATATATATATATATATATATATATGTATATGCATATAAATTGCTAGCAAGGACCCTGTATTTCATTTTGCAACCATAATATACAGCGACATGTAGAAACGGTTTACAAATCAATATTGTTTCTTAATCTTTTTTGTTAACCGTGCGATATATATATATATATATAAGGTCATCACATAAATAATGCGGTCTTTTCAATTGCATGAATTAAAAGTCGAAAGTGGACGTGATAAACTATCTGCATCAACTTGCTATAAAAACAAGTAGTAATTTTACCGTGTGCTTATTCTTAGTGCAAGTTTTGAAGATTGCAGTTCGACTTAAAGTTATCTTTTCAAAGCTATAATGGATGTGACAAAGTAGCATTTTCGCATATTCTCCTTTATGCGTTCAATAAACGCAAGAACGCAACGGAAAGTGCGAGGAATATTAATGCCATATATAGGGATCGGACAATAAGCGTGAGTGAGTATCAACGGTGCTTCTAGAAATTCCGAATCGGAAACTACAGCGTAGAAGACAAGTCTCGTTCTGGAAGATCTGTAGAGCTCTTCGACGTTCTACAAACCTTAGTGGAACAAAATCCCATCGTAACTGTTGAGGAACCAGCAGAGAAGCTTCGATTTAGTCATTCAACCATTCATCGACTTCTGCGTGCCATCGGAAAAGTCTGCAAATTGCGTCAATGGGTTCCTCACAAACGTTCCGAGTCTAATCGTGCGCAAAGAGTGAATGAGTGCTCTTTTCTGCTGTCATGTCTCACGTATAAACCTTTTCTGGACCGAAAAGTAACTGATGACGAGAAATGGGTTCCCTATAAAAATATCAAGCTCCGAAGAGAGTGAGTAGGGAAAGGAGAAATACCGGTACCCGATGCTAAAGAATGTTTCACCTACGTAAGGTGTTGCTATCTGTTTGGTTGTATATGAAACGTTTAGTCCACTTTGAACTTTTAAACCCAGGCCAAACGTTAACGAGGGAGATCTACTGCGAGAAGCTTGAGCGGCTTAAGTCAGTGATAGAAGAAAAACAACCATCTTTGGTTTGAAAACGATAATGCTTGGCCACATACAGTGAGGATGACATTCGAAAGGCTGGAGGAGTTTGAATGGGAAACGATGCCTCACCTACCATATTCGCTGGACATTGCCCATCTGATTATCATTTATTCCGCAGTCTTCAAAATAATTTGAACAGAAAATAATGAATTCTGTAGACGAGGTCATAACGGTACTGGAGGAGTATTTTTTGTCACGGACAAGTGAATTTCGGAAGAGGGGCCTTGCAAGTTTACCAGATAGATGGGAAAACATTGTAGAAAATGAAAGAGAGTATATTTTACATTAAAAAAGAACTGTGTCTTAATTTTGAAAAATAAAAGAAGTATAAAAAAAACTGTATTATTCATGGGATTACCTAATCTCACTCTCTCCCCCCCCCCCCTCTCTCTCTCTATATATATATATATAATATATATATATATATATATAAAGTTAATCCAAACAAGAAAACACAGAAAAAAAGAGAAAAAAACACAGCAACGCAGGACGTAGAACAATTAAAGTATTATTGACGCTCAGGAAAGAAGGGAAATACATACTGTGTGTGTGTGTGGGTGTATTGATATTATTTTTCTCTTTTACCTGTTTCAATCATGAGGTTACAGAGCGTAAGTTTTCGATTTATAACTACTTTTGAAGTGATTTGCCTAGCTGTATTTTACTATCCAAGATTATATTCTTTTCTACTCTAGACACAAGGTCCGAAATTTTGGGGGAGGAGGCCAGTCGATTAGATCGACCCAATACGTAAATGGTACTTAATTTATCGACCTCGAAAGGATGAAAGGCAAAGTCGACCTCGGCGGAATTTGAACTCAGAACGTAGCGACAGATGAAATATCGCTAAGCATTTCGCCCGGCGTGCAAACGTTTCTGCCAGCTAGTCGCCTTCAATCCAAGATTTTATTGTTTCATTGATTTTCAAACTTTCATAGTTTTAGTTGTGGTAAGGGACAGTTCATTATCGAGATTTCAAAAGACTTGAAAGATATGGAAATGAAATCGGGTGTTTCCTAATATTTTGCAACGAATAATTTCCCAAACAACAATATTTACGCACGATTTTAACAAAAGCTAAATGCCCTCATATAATAAAGCAAGTAAAGGTTTAACTACTCGTATATACCTAGAATCGAAAATAATTAGAAATTTCATGACAGTTCTCAGGTAATAAAATGCCACTTTAAATTCGTGGGCAGGTTTTGTTGACCCAGGATATGACATGGAGGACTAAGTTATTTTCTCAAGAGAAGGACAAATATCCTCACCTATATCTATGATTAGAAATAAGTTCCTAATTATAGATTATTCAGTATTATTACTCACTAGATAATGGTGAGAATAATTATATTTTCGACTAATTGATACATACACACATGCATGCTTATATACATACAAAAATGTATATATGCATACATACAAGTACATAAATACGCACATATATAATAAATACACACACATGCTTAAACACATACTCACACATACACATACTTATATACATACACACACACGCACACACACACACACACACCACACACACACACACACACACACACACACACACACTAGCAATGTACCCCGGTGTTGCCCGGGTGTTAGGACCTACAGCCACATTGTATTATTTGTTCCTTTCTAACGGGCAGAATCGGCACACGAGGAGTATCAAGAAAAAAAACAACTCTTCTTTATAAACATGTTTTTTGGTCATTTTCTGATGAACGATGCCGAAATTTTTGACACGAAAAACATGAAATCCTAACATTGTCCCCAAAATGACCTAAAAATTATGCTACCCAGTCTGTTGATTTACGCATGCATAGAATTGTACTGAAATAGCAGACATGACATTCGGAGTTTTTAGCCTTTTGAAAGTGGTGAGGTGGTGGGTGGAGGTTGGGGAAGGGGATTTGAGTGTCTTTTAAGAAAAATTTCTTTTAAAAATTCTTAAAGATTCGTAATCTCTGTATTTTACTACGTGGATTACTGAAAATTGCGGAAAAAAGTTAAAAACTACAAAATTGTGGTGGGGAGGGGGAAATAAAAGTTTTGAAAACGTGAATTTGGGGTAGAATCCTAATCTTCTATATCGAAAACTTAGGAATCCAGAGAAATTTTGGAAAAAAAAGGTGATGTTGCAAATGTCACCTCCGACATGATAGAAACAACAGCTAAACGACACGATTTTTGAAAAAACTTCCTTTTAACTTTATATCGAAGATCAAATTTTTAAATACGCTCATTACAATCACGAATTATAAAATAAAAATAAAAGGTAATTTCAATTGAGGTTGAGCAGTAATTTTACGCGTGCACAGAGCAAGAAATAGCATAATTCGTACTGAAGGGGAGAGAGAGAGAGAGAAAAAGAGAGAGAGAGAGAGAGAGAGAGAGAGAGAGAGAGAGAGTGTGTGTGTGTGTGTGCAAAAGAAGTTATTTTTACGTACCTTTATTAATTTCGAAATAAAAATACTTGAACAATTCTTCCAAAATTGTATTTCAGCCATGATTGTTAAGCCCCTAAGAACTGTGTGCGAGTATTTGTAGGGGCTCCGACAATTATTTCTCATGTGGCAGGACTCCATTTTTTCCAGATATTCGTTCATTGACTCAGCGAGTATTCCAGTAAATAACTTCCACATAAGCGGCAAACAGGATATCGGCCTGTAATTGTCTACCGTATTGCTTTTTTCGATGTTTTTCAGGCACAGCACTGTCTTACCCAATGCCCTTGGTCGGCATTTAACAAGGTGTTGAGTTGCGTAGCTATTCTTGCATGACATTCATCAAATATTTTGATCCAGTGGCCTTGAACTCCATCTGGTCCCGGGGCCTTCCAGTTGCTCATTTGTTTGCTAATTTCCTTCACTTTCCTAACTGAAATGACTAGTTCTGCCTGTTTTGGACAGACTACTGTTTGTTTCAGTTCTTGCAACTATTCAGCATCCTTCTTGTGCTCCTTGTCTTTGCTCCTGATGTCACTCCAAAACCTTTGCCTTTCAATGTTATCTGGTATCAACTTTTCATCTGTACACTCTCCATTTATTTCTTTATAGAATCTCTTCTGATCTACTCTGAATAACCTATTCTGGTGGAAACCCTCCATTCTTTGATCGTATCTTACCATCTTTGCTTTCTTTGCAACGAGACGCTGTTTCAGTTTCTCCACTACTACTTTCAGGCCCCTTCTTTCAATATTATATTTCGATTTCAGCGCCCTGTATTTTTGTTCGTTTTTAAGCTCTCCTTTCTCTTTCGGTCTAACACAGAGATTTCCTTCGAGAGAATGTCTAACCCTGCCTGGATTCTTCTTTTCCACCATGGATCTTTTCTTTTGTCATTCCCATTCTGTTTCTTTTTCTTGACATCAACACCCACGTTTTCTGCTACAACAATACTTGCTGCCTTGATCAAATTATTTGTTTGTGTGATGTTGTTTGTTCTGATGCATTTCAGAATTTCATTGATGTTTTTCGTTTTTTTTGTTCAATTTCCATCGATCAACCCTTTTAAGGTTGCTAATAATGTCGCTATCGTTCTCCTGTAATCTTGCCTTTATTCTGTCGTAGATTGGCTTTTGTCCATCTGTCATGTCGCCATTAGTTTTATTGTATTCTTTTAGATCAGCTATATGTCTCTCATCAAGTAAACTATCACTGCTCCTTTCCTGTGCTATGTGATTACTCTTATTAGTAAGAACTGTATTTTCATTGTTATCTCTGCTGCTATTTTCCATGACCCGTCTTTTGTTAGCTTCCAGCTCTACTTCTGTGAACCAACAATTTTTCCTTATTGCTCTAGCTTGATCGCATAGTCTCTGTTCCGTGAGATGAACCAATCCCTTTTCTCTCCAATGATCATACATACATTGTCGGTAATCCCTAATTTGAGCACCATTTTCATCTACCGGGCTGCTCATGTAGTAACACTCCATGACCACAGCATTAATTTGCTTACTCCATCTACGCCTTGTGTGATGGTACATTTCTGGATATCGACAGGCTGAAGCCGGACAAGAATCTCTGAGCCTACCGGGTGTAACACTGTCACCATCAGTTTCATTACCACCGTTTTTCACAATATTTTGTTTTTTCATTGTCACTCATACGAGGTAGCGATTATCAAGTTGCGCAATTACCTGTGTTTTTATGGTGACACCATCACTAAATGCATCATTAATCAGCGCATGAGGAGGGGGAGGCTCCACTTGTTTACTTTTATTATTATTATTATTATTATTATTATTATTATTATTATTATTTTATTATTATTATTATTATTATCACTGATATCACTGATATTATTGTTTTTATGTGTAGTAGCAGCAGTGGTTGCAGCACCAGCAAAAGTAGCTTGGGTGGGGGTAGTGGTAAGAGTTATAGTTGGACCTCAGATTCCTGTGCTATCATCATAGTAGTAGTTGTAGTGTTAATTTAGTGTTAGTAGTATTTAGTATTAGCAGCCGCAGCATATTATTATTACTTTTATTTTTATCATTATCACCATCACCATCACCATCACCACCATCACCACCATTGTCTTAGAGAAAAGTTTGGTTAGCAGATCAAATGCTAAAGGTCTATAAATAGATTCGACAGATGGTGGGGAGGTCAGCCATAGAGACAAAGGACTCTTCGCATCCTTTAGGTCAGCAGAGGTCAAATGTGTTTACTATTACCAGTGGATACTGAGAGCGCCGCCTTGAAAAGAAGCAATTCAACCTGTTCTATTTTTAATTACAAAAAAAAAATGTGTGTCTATATATATATTATATATATATATATATAATATATATATATATATATATATAGACACACACACACACACATATATATACACACACATATTCTGATATTCACGTCGTTGAATTTTTGAATTCCTGAATACAGTACGACTTTTGCAATGAAAAGGATGTTTACATTTTCGAATACCCAGGGAGAGTCAAAAAGAAAAGAAAACAAGTTGTAGGAAGGAATTACAACCGTGTTTCGTGGTCTGCTACCACAACAGCTCCTTTATAGGATCCAGTTAGCTCAAGACATCATCAGGAGGAACTACGCCCAGTTTCGGTCCCTACTCCTCCACCGTTTTGACGTGGGGCCCCCCCACTTTCGGAGGTGTCTTCAGCTCTGGTGTTGGGTGCATGTCTTCTTTCTTCTTCTTTCTTCTGTTTCTTGTAAATCATAAAGTTTTGTGATTTACTAAATATGGTCTTTTGTATGACCGCACAGAGAGAAATGGTAGTGTTCTTAGAGTAAAAAGGAGGTGATGTTTACATTTTCGAATACTCAGGGAGAGAAGAAAGGATAAGTCATCACTCATTAGTTGTAGATATTAGTCGTAGATATTAAAGAATTAGGCGGCTGGACGTGTTCTTCGCTGCTCTGACCAGTCAGCAGCTGAAGAGACAGGAACACTAATACAGCCCAGCAGGTCAACTGAAAAAATAACTCTAAAAGACTGGAATATCTACAGTTTTCTGTGAGTATTTTGAATTCCCTCAAAGTAAGTTAAGGAACTTACATATCTACAGCTTTAGACATACAAATAAACACCTAAAAAAAAATTTAGAAACTTTAATATCTCCAATTTTGTGTGAACATTTTATCTTCCCTTCTTCCTGACAAACAGAATATGTAAACATGCCTTTTATTGTAACAACACAATTAAATGCACTAAAAAAATTAAGGAAGTACGCACCTGCCAATATATACATACTGCGTAACTACAAAAACTGTAAACCAGAAAAGAAAAGAAAAATTCCAAAAGAAAATGAAATTCAGAAATTCAAAAATCCAACAAGGTAAACATCTCTTCCTCCTACTATTTTCAAAGACTGGAATATCTACAATTTCCTGTGAATATTTTAAATCTCCCTCGAAATAAAATAAGTTAGGAAACTTGCATACCTACAGCTTTCGAACACACAAAAAAGAAACCTTTAATATTATTATTCAGGTAACTGCCTGGAATTGAACTCGGAATAATGGGGTTAGCAGCCCGCGCTCTTAACCACTAAGCCATATGCACATAATTACTCATCCCTTAAATATAGACCCTTGATCTAGTTTATATACATCCATCCATCCATACATACATATATACATGCATACACACACACACACACACACACACACACACACACACACACACACATATGCATATTACGGAGATGTGCTTCCATAGTAAGTGACTTGATCTGAGATCGTGTCATGGAACGAAAACAATTGCAGCGTGGAAGGTGTTTATAAGCCATTTAAGATGCAGCACGGAATTTGGTCAGTGCACAGGTCGCAATTTCAAAGCAACGAAAATATTTTGGCAAATTAAATTTAAATGTTGAAGTGAATCGAACGTTTTTTCTGTTTCTTAAATGGCTTATAAACACCTTCCACGCTGTAATTGTAATATATATATATATATATATATATATATATATATATATATATATCTGTGTGTGTGTGTGTGTGTGTGTGTGTGTGTGTGGTGTGTGTGTGTGTGTGTATCTGTTTCAAAACACTATTTCACATAAGGAATCTTGCAAAACAAACGTATGTGTATGTATGTATGTATGTATATATATATATATACATAAATGCATACATACATACAAACATAAATACATACATACATATATATATATATATATATATATATATATATATATATATATTTATTTATTTTATAGAAGGAGCTTCTACAGGACTAGAACTGTTTCATTCAAATGAAATCATCAGGAAGCCTTCCTGATGATTTCATTTGAATGAAACAGTTCTAGTCCTGTAGAAGCTCCTTCTATAAAATAAATTAATTACTCTGCTATGTATTGAGTACCTTATTTACTGTGGTTAACCCCGACTCAACCCGGGCCTACATATATGTATATATATATATATATATATATATATATATATATATATATATATATATATATATATATATAAGATTTGATGTGGATAAATGAAAGTAAATATACTTTATAGTTATTTATATTTTTCTTAAAATATGTATATACAACTGAAGATTGGAAAATGTACTTCTAAATTAAATTAATTTTATAAAAATTGACTTATTTAGTTTGTACATTAATCGTGAAACTAGTTGTCTATTGACCACAGTAATTAATAAAAAAGGCTCCATTTATTCAACCCGCATTACATCATTTTCGTATCAAGGAGAAAAGTCTGTTTTTATTTTATCTTTATTCCAAAACAATGGTCATTCAACGTTGGAGTTTGGCTTTAACAGGTCTTTCGTCTTTATATATATATATATATATCTAAAAAAGTTTTTCAGAATGAGATGAAAAAAACCAAGGCTGTGAAGATTTTAGAACATTTATAAAAAGAAGGTCTTACAGCTGTTTCTAGATTATTTATTATATCCCTTCATCAGAGACGGTGTGAGAAGATGGTTAAGCAATAGTTAATTTAGATAAGATACTCTTTAGAGTGTGCTTCTTTCTGATGTTTTTATTAACTATATATATACATATATATATGTGTGTGTATTTTTAATGTTTTTAAAAAGAATATTTGCATAGTAGTCAAACACAAGTGGCATTTTCCTTGTTTCTGCCTGTTTCTGTCTCTCTTGTTTACTCTTGTGGGTTCGAGGTCGTTGTGAATTCTTAGTAGGGCAGAAGAAGATTGGCTCATTATAGATTACAGCAGTGATTGGGACTGTTTTTTAATTAATCCTTGGGAATCTCTTGAGTGTATAATTTTTAATATTTGTATGTCTTTTTGTTATTGTAAGGTCGTGGTGGATATGTCGTTTGTTGTAGACGCGTTCAAAAGGTGTCTGTATAGAAAACGCAGACAGTAAACAACGGAAAACGAAAAAAAAGAAACTAAAATGTGAAAAATAAACAGTAAAAAGATAAAAGAACTATCCCCCTTAGACCTTAAATGACAAGGCTGGAAAGATATCAAGTCAGTCAGGAATAGGCAGAATTTTCCAATTCATCAAAATATATCTTTATTTATGTATGCAATCACTGAAAATTTCTGACCTGGAGTTCAGTAGAGAGTTAGAGATTTTGGATCTGAACAGGATCTGCGCTCTTTCATCCAAACAGATGGAATACTTTTTTTGCTGAATTTTCTTTCACGGATTAGTACATTGTATACCTCCAAACGCTGGTTTTTCACTGCAAATTCATAACTACCATATGATTGGCGTGATTGCTTTGTTAAGTTGAGTGACTCTAAAGATTCAACCAAGTTACACACTATTATGAATTTATACTACATGGATTACTCTTCACCACCAAAGAAACTATATCTCAGGATACAACAGTTGAACATCTCGTGAAACGGTTGAGATGGAAAGTTTTTTTTTTTGTTCCAGATTATCTCCCTCATAGAAAACGTTATGATTTAAAGACACGTAAATACCTTCCCATTGTTACAGATTTAGTCCACTTTGAGTCTGACCTTCTTAACTTAGTCACCAATTTTAGATTTCGTAAACACCATATCTCCTTTCAAACTAAAATGAAATCTGATATTAAAAACTTTAGATGTTTTAAAAAGAAATTCGTATTTTCGGATAAATCTAATAACCTATATGAAGTTATTAATGATTTATACGATAAGTTGCTAAAAGACACCATTTCCTCTAAATATAAGAAAGCTAACGTAGGGAGATACTATGATATCAATGATGAAGCTAAATTCCTCGGTAAACGTAGTAATATCGATGATAGGTTAGAATGCATAGCTACGAGAGAGGAGTTTATTACGTTAAAAGACCATAAGCCCATTTTTCATGACGATCCTACCTGTAGATTGTTAAACTCAGCGAGATCTGAAATTGGGCTAGTAGCTAAAAACATATGTAGAAACATTACTGGGCTTGAACAAAGGAATAACAGTTTTACTGTAATAGATTGGTTGAAGAATATCAAGAATAAGAATAAGGTTAAATTTACCCAGTTTGATATTATAGGCTTTTATCCTTCTATATCTAGATCGCTGCTTGATAAATCATATGTTGATATTGAACCTATAGACCTAGTTTTTATCAGGCATGCGATGACAACACTATTGTTCAGTAAAGGATTAGCATGGGTAAAAAATAGCATAGTGACGAACTATTTGATGTATCTATGGGATCATGTGATAGTGCTGACGTCTGTGACCTTGAGGGTTTATCTAAATTAAACATATTGAGATATAGATACCCATCTCATGACGTTGGCCTATACTGTGACGTCGGTTTGGGTATTTTCCATGGGTGTGATGGTCATACCCTTGACAGATTTAGAAAGCAACTAATTTCTAACTTTAATCAATTAAGACTTAAAATTACAGTAGCTACTAATCTGTCTATAGTGGATTATTTAGATGTTTCCTTAAACTCTACCTCGCATAAACCTTTCCATAAGCCTAATGAAAACTCGCATATATGCATAAACATACTACTCCTGTAGTATTTAAAACCTGATAGTTAATATTAGTAACAGTGTTTAACCCCTTCTTCCAAAGAAATTTTCGAGAAAGCTGCCCCGTGGCTTCAAAGATAAATTAATATATAATCTCTCCAATAATAAACAAAATATTAAAAATAAATCTAGTGGCAGCAAAGATAAAGTAGTACATAACCACTCTAGTATTAATCAGGATAATAAGAAACCTAAAAATAGGCCGTGGAAAATTATTTGGTTCGCCCTCCCTTTTCCCTTAAAATAAACTAATATTGGTAAAAGATTCCTGTCTCTCCTAGACAAACACTTTCCAACCGCTCACAGATACAGAAAAATATTTAATAGGCGTGAAATTATCATATAGCTGCTGCCTCAATATGAAGAGTATCATTACATGTGGTCAATACCAAGAGCCTGAATCCAGTTGCAACTGTCACGATCCAGGATCTTGTCCAATTGACCAACGATGTACGACCAAATCTATCATATATGAGGCAGAACTTACTGCAACACTAAATAATAATACAACTGCTAAGAAGACCTATATTGGCTTATGTGAAGGTGAATTTAAAAATCGCTATGCTTATCACATAGCCTCTTTCCGACATAGGGACAAAGGTAAAGCTACAAGGCTGGCTAGCTACGTATGGACTTTGAACAATAACGAAACACCCCATGGGATTAAATGAGAAGTTATTGAGAAATCCATACCCTATGTGAATACATCGAATGAATGTAGACTTTGCCTGAAAGAGCGCAGATCCTGTTCAGATCTAAGACCCCTAACTCTCTATTGAACTCCTGATCAGAAATTTTCAATGCATGCATATGTATGAATATATTTTGAAGATTTGGAAAATTCCGCCTATTCTTGACTGACTTGATATCTTTCCAGCCTTATCATTTAAGGTCTAAGGAGGATAGCTGTACCTTTTTACTTCTTATTTTTTTACATTTTTGTTTCTACGCACATACGCACACACACACACAGACACACACACACACACACACACACACACACATACACACACACACACACACACATTCACATATATGTATGTATACCAATTTAATTGGAAAAAATATGAGGCACACGTGTAGTATTAACATAGTCATGATCGCCTGATTATACACGATATAATGGGAAAAAACTATTTCGAATCAAGTCTGACAAGTTATACACTGCAGGTTAGAAAAAAACACACTGACATCCAAAGTTTCCTTTCCAAAATAAAAATCATAAATATTTCAACGGCTTACTCTTGCAAAAGCAGCTTAAATAACAACAATACGTACATCCATATATATATATATTATATATAATATATATATATATATATATATATATATATATATATATATATTCATAGGCACTTATATGGTATCACAGTCAGAACAAAGGGCTATAATAATCAATAGAAGGCAGAATATGTATAAGAAAAAATTATGTAACGGCTAACTATTCATGAATAGATTCTGTGTTTGCCAGGAATAAACGTTGTTGTGTACAAACATTTTGATAGTGTAAGGCCTACTTACAACTACACTACCACGTACGCACAGTCAGCAATGTGATACACCGTAGATAACTACAGTACGCACACATACACACTCACACACACACACACACATGTATATACGTGCCCCACAATGTATACATACAAATACAGTTGGTATAACACATACAAACACAGATGTATATTTACAAATATATGTAGTACCACACTTACACGCATATATTCTTATATGCACATATGCAACCATACACTTGTGTATACACACACACACACACATATATATATATATATATATATATATATATATATATATATATATATATATATATGTGACCTCGTGTGTACCGTTGGCGATTTTTTTTTCCTATGTCTTCCCTTCTCTGGATCTTTCCTTCTCCTATGTTTCCGACGAAGAGCTCCGCTCGAAACGTTAAACCCTCCTTCTTTCCTTCTTTCCCGAGCGTCCAATAATACTATATTTGTTCCATGTCCTCGCGTTGTTGTGTTTTTTTGTGCTTTCTTGTTTGGATTAACTATATATATATATATATAAATATATATATCACAAAGAACTAGATAGAGTATATAGAAGTTAAAGTGGCGTTGATAGAAAAGCTGCAGATTTGATATGTGTTCATACCTAGATGAGACGTGATAAAGGGAATGGAGATTGAAAAAAAGAATTGTAATAAAAATGTAAACAGAAAGAAGATTGTAAAGAAACCATTGAAGAAATGAAAAAAACTTTAAAAAGTGGAAAAAAAATAAACATTGCGATTTTGCAAATGTAAACACTTCTAGAAGCACTTATTGTGGTAATGGAATCATCTACCGCCGCCACCGCAACCTCCTAAATACATATCATCTGTCTACGAACAGTTAACCTGTATATAAGTTTTCTTAAAATTTCATTCTCGGTGTGTCTATAGTATATCCGAGAAGTCGAAACCTATGATATTTCGCACTTTCATGACCAGAAGTAATATTACATACAATAGGGAGTTGTATAACATTCCAACACGGATCAACTAGATATGCACAACACAATTGCTCGATAGGACAGACACTAAAATCTAAACACCACTATGTTAACAAAATGCGAGCTAAGTATCAAAGCTTTAGAACTCTATGAATCCGACCCCGTAAAAGAGGAGAAAAAAAATCAAAATATATTAAAATCTGCGAGGACTCTTACTCTTCCAAAAAGAGACTTTATTCCGACATCAGGTAAGTTAGGAAGTCGATAAAACATCTATTTTTTCACACAGGAGCGGAACTTCCACGAATTAGACAACAGCATCCTTATATCAAAACGAATAGTTAGAAAAAATAGTGCCTATAATCACAACAGAAGCTTTCGGCAACCAAATATTGCTTTGATTCACACTCAGTACCCGGCAACCAAGTTCAAGACATTAATTGCCTCGAAGAGACGATAGAAGACAGTTACCGAAGAAACGTAGGACTAAACTCGAAAACACGTGCTCAGGACGCTTCATCAACCAAGAAAATGTGGAAGCTTCAGTGAAATAGGTCTTCACCTTGAAGGGCAAGAACTGGTATCAGTGCGGAATCAAAGAGCAGGCAGAAAGGTAGCTTTAGACGGTGCAACACGATGGCCTCTACTTTGAATGCTAGGTTGCTTTTGTTGTAATTTGAGGAATAAAGCAAATAAGTTATTAAGATATTGCAAAACTTCTGATTCAATACAACAGTCAATACAATAGTTTATAGCAACTAGTCATACTGCGGCGAACACCAGAAGCGAAAAAGTTGTCTGATGTTCAAAGAGGGTGTATTGTAGGTCAATCTGAGGTTGGATTTAGCCAGCGTAAGATTGCACAAAGCGTCAGATTCTCTTTCCCATAGTCAACAGAACGATAGTGCAACAATTCACCAGCGAAGGAAAACAATCAACAGCATCCTGCTCAAGTCAACCTGGACTCTCTGACAAGTGTCTTCGCGCTGAGTGGTTTGTTTACAATAATTCCCGTTGTAAGGCATTTAGCAGCCAGGACCGTCGCTAAGCCCCTGCAACCCCTGCGGTCGAAGGTAGCCTCCGTGGTTGGTGGTGGTGGTGGTGGTGGGGGGCCTATGTTAAGATCAAAGTACATATATGAGTAATCTATTTACTTTAGTTAAGAAGTTAACTGAAAATTTCAAGCCAGAAAAAATACGAGAGTGTACCGTAAATAAATTTAAAAGAAACGAAAAATGTTAATGAAAAATGCTTGTCAACGAATTTCCTTGGGAGATAAAAGAAAAATGAAAGAAATCCCAAAAAATGAAAATAAGAACAACCTCAATAGAAAAAGAACAAGTAAAAGAAGCAATGGTGACGAAAGGTAAGGAATGTGTACTTATACACACATACAAACATGCACACACAGGTATACGTACACAGATACATTCATACATACACACATGTATGTATATATATATATATATATTAATAGTTACCGCCATACTTATATGGCAGTCTTATAAATATAAGACTAAAGCTGTCGCTGATTAGCTCCAAGAGGCCACCGCCTCAAGCTAGCTATTTGACACACAACCTGCGTCCATTATATAAACCTTCGAACAGGGAAGGTCAGCCGCTTCATCCTGCCGGTCAGACAGCTGCAGACATGTTTCAGGGTATTTGCCCTTTATCAATGCAGCGTACTCAGACCCAGCAGGTGTCGCTACTGACTGTCCCTGTTCGAAGAATCTATTTACCTAGTTTCAGTGGAATACATCCACTTGTTTTCAATAATAGAAATATTAAAATTTCTAAGTCTCTCTAAAGAAGATTACGGCAGCGTTACTGGAAATTAATAGTTATCGCCATACTTATATAGCAGTCTTATAAATATAAGACTAAAGCTGTCGCTGATTAGCTCCAAGAGGCCACCGCCTCAAGCTAGCGGCTGACTTCCCCTGTTCGAAGGTTTATATAATGGACGCAGGTTGTGTGTCAAATAGCTAGCTTGAGGCGGTGGCCTCTTGGAGCTAATCAGCGACAGCTTTAGTCTTATATTTATAAGTATGGCCATATAAGTATGGCGATAACTATTAATTTCCAGTAACGCTGCCGTAATCTCCTTTAGAGAGACTTAGTAATTTTAATATTTCTATTATATATATATGCACACATATACACTGGTATTTTTTTTTCCGTTTACCAAATCCATTCACAAGGATTTGGTCAGCTCGGGTCGATAGATAGATATACGTGTATCAAAGAGACACACATCTCTTAATCTCTCTGTCTCTCCCTGTTTCTCACTTCATTTCTCTCTTTCCTTCTCTGTATAGGTGGCCAATTTGTACCCAGAACAGTGGCCTTTGACCTGGAGACAAAAAATGGAGACAAAATTCTTTCTGTACCAAAAACCAAGGCGTGGCGGCAAGCGCACACACTCACATACAGAAGTCTGTATGTGTGTATGCAGCTATGTATGTATGTATGTATGTATGTATGTATGTATGTATGTATGATGTATGTATGTATGTATGTATGTATGTATGTATGTATATATATATATATATATATGTGTGTGTGTGTGTGTATATACATACTAGCAGCTAAGCCCTGTTTTACCCGATCGGTTTGGATAATGTAGCTCTTAAACTTGCTCTGTGTAAGCATTCGACTTGTTTGGGCACGCTTACGTTAAAAAACTATTTTAGAATGACTTTTTTCTGTTAAAACGCTAAAAATATCTGACCAAAGAAAAAAACAACAACCAAGATTCAACCAAATCAAAAAATAAACCCAAATACTAAGCGAACAAAGATGAATCATCCCACTTCCATTGCGCACGCGAACATACACACACACGTTCACATACCCACCCTTTCACATACACACACATATACTCACACAGAGTTGAAACGCTGTTTGATTTATTATTTCAGCGTACAATTTTCCTCATCCCACTACCAAGTATGACATCACCTCTTCCTTCCTTATTCATCTACCACCCCTTCCTTTCCCAAGAGTATTATTATGGTAGATTATCTCGGTAACCATGGGAGCTATGAAGAAACACAAAGCCCAGCATCACCACCGGATCATCCTACACATCTGTGCAATTTTTCGCGTTTGCGGTATATTAGGAGCTCAACTAAGATGATAGCAAAAGGAAAGAAAAAAAAAAACGTTGAAATCAGGGCCGGAGGATTTCTGAGGGTGCACTCTACCCCACCCCTCCGTTTTCCACAGAAAAAATGCATTTGTGGTATATAAAGAGGCCGACCAAGATGATAACATTAAAAAATTGCTGAAAATAATTTTCCGAGTGAAATCGGGGCTGGAAAGAAGAATTTCCGAGGTTCCTCTCCACCCCACCCCTCTGTTTTTCACGGGAAAAAAATGCATTTCCTACACATTATGAGATGAATTAAGACGATTTCAGCAAAAAAAAAAAAAATCGCTGGAGACGGGGTCAGAAAGGGGAATTTCCGATGTCCGGATCATCACCGCCCCTCCACTCCCTCCGCCCCCTCCGCTCCCCTGCCCCCTCCGCTCCCCTGCCCCCTCCGCTCCCTCCGCCCCCTCCGCTCCCTCCGCCCCCTCCGCTCCCTCCGCCCCCTCCGCTCCCTCCGCCCCCTCCGCTCCCTCCGCCCCCTCCGCCCCTCCGCATTTCCAACAGCTTACGAAGTCAGTGTGAGAAGCAGCAATCACAGTGTCTCATTTGTGTACCCGGTAACACACTTACAGTGAACCAGTTGTTTATTTTCTGTGTCCACTTTTGTTCTTATGTGTAAATGAACCTTTAATTTCTCTCGATATATATGAGGTCTCTGAAATTGTACAATATATTTATTTGATCAGCGTGACATTTTGATTTGCTTCTCAAGTTCATACAAACACCCATACACACACACACACGCACACGCACACGCGCGCGCACACACACACACACGCAAACACACACACACACACACACAAACACACACACGCACTCACACAAACACAAACACAAGAAGGATTGCTGAAAAGTTCCAGCCTTTAAGAGTATATATAATTATATAATTATATAAATATAAATATAATTATATAATTATATATTATATTTTATATTTTATATTTCTATTTCCTTGTCTAATTATATTTACAATATATTTTGTATAATGCCTTTACTGTTATGTAATGGTGTAATAAAGTATTGATTGGGTATCATCTGATGGTTGATGTTTGATTGATTTAAGTATGTTTCTCCATTTTCTAATTTTGTATATATATATATTATATATTATATATATATCATATATTATATATATATGTATATATAGGCGCAGAGTGGCTGTGTGGTAAGTAGCTTGCTAACCAACCACATGGTTCCGGGTTCGGTCCCACTGCGTGGCATCTTGGGCAAGTGTCTTCTGCTATAGCCCCGGGCCGACCGAAACTGAAAGAAGCCTGTCGTATATATGTATATATGTATATATATGTATGTATGTGTGTGTGTTTGTGTGTCTGTGTTTGTCCCCCTAGCATTGCCTGACAACCGATGCTGGTGTGTTTACGTCCCCGTCACTTAGCGGTTCGGCAAAAGAGACCGATAGAATAAGTACTGGGCTTACAAAGAATAAGTTCCGGGGTCGATTTGCTCGACTAAAGGCGGTGCTCCAGCATGGCCGCAGTCAAATGACTGAAACAAGTAAAAGAGTAAAGAGTATATATATAAACACACACAAATACATACATACATACATACATACATACATACATACATACATACATACATACATACATATATATATATATATATATATATATAATATATATATATATATATATATATATGCATATATATATAAACACACAAATAGATACATACATATATATATATTATATATATATATATATATATGTAAGAACAAACAGCTGAAAAAGATGGAACTTTACTCGCTGGATTTTTCTCAGAAACAATATCTCAAAGGTCTTATAGAGAAAACGGAAGAGTTTATTCGAAGATTGAGATGGAAAGCTTTCTTCTTTGATAATAAACAGAAAATAGAAGGAAACAAATATGGATTTAAGTCTCCCAGAAACCCGCCACCCATTCCGGAATTAGAAGCCTTCGAGAAAGACCTTTTCGAGCTTATTAGAAAAATTAAATTCCGCAAATATACCAACCAATTACAGAAAAATATGAGAGAAAAAATTAAGGAGATTAACGACTCGAATAAGATCTTCGTTAATTCAGATAAGACAAGGAACTTATATGCACTTGATAAGGACGTTTATAAGCGCCTGATTTCGAATAGTGTCACAGACACATACAAAAAAGACAACACGAATATATACAAAGAGGTGAACTTAGAAGCAAGAGGAATAGCTAACGATCTTAAGATTAGCGATAGGATTGAATATCTTTCACTACGACCAGCTTTTATTACTCTGAAAGACCATAAAGCCAATTTTAGTAGAAACCCCAAATGTAGATTGATAAATCCGGCTAAAACTGAGATAGGAATTATTAGCAAAAATATTTTGGACCGTATTTTAGTTAAGTTAGATAGTGAAGTAGACTTGAGAATTTGGAAAATAGTAAGTCAGTCATAGAGTGGTTTAAAGGTATTAGCTATAAGAATAATTGTAGTTTCACACAATTCGACATTATTGACTTTTACCCGTCAATATCTAGGACGTTGCTCCTAAGGGCATTGGACTTCGCCAAGCAGTATGTCAACATCGATAGCTCGGAAATTGATATTATTATGCATGCGAGGAAATCGCTTCTTTTTTTCGAGGATTCCACCTGGATTAAGAAGACTGAGGATTCTCTTTTCGATGTACCGATGGGGGCATACGACGGGGCTGAGTCATGTATGCTCATAGGAGCCTTTATTCTCCATAACCTAAAAATAGAATTCCCATTTATAGATGCAGATTTATATAGGGATGACGGCCTTATAGCCACGCATAATCTAAACGGCCATGAATCAGATAGACTTAGGAAGGACCTCATAGCTTTCTTTCAAAGGATGGGCTTACGGGTTATGATAGATGCTAACCTGAATAGTGTAGATTTTTTAAACGTAAATTTTAATGTAAGATCGGATAGATTTAAACCTTTCCGTAAGCCCAATGAAAAGCTATCGTATATTAGCAAAGATTCGAACCATCCACCAGTTATCCTTAGGAACTTAGTCAGCAATGTAGGTAGAAGAATATCTTCAATTTCTTCGGACGAGGCAGCATTCCATAATGCTGCACCTTATTACGATAGCGCATTAAAGAATAGTGGATTCTCTGAGAAGATCCAGTTCAACCAGCTTAATGCTGATAATAATGCTGCACGAAGAACTAGGACCAGGAAAGTTTTGTGGTTCAACCCGGCTTTCAATTTGGCCGTAAAGACTAATATAGGTAAGGAATTTTTGAGATTAGTTTCTAAGCATTTTAAGCAGGGTCATAAATTATATAGGATATTTAATAGAAGAACCCTGAAGGTTAGCTATTCTTGTTGCAGAAATTTCGCCTCTTACATTAGCCAACATAATAGGAAGCTAATTGAGATTAGACATGGTGCCGAGCCCATTAAGAAATGCAATTGCAAAAACGAAAGCTCCTGTCCGTTAGAAGGGAAATGTCTAGTGAAAGGAGTAGTTTATAGAGCCAAGGTGCAAGTGGAAGGCTCATCGGAATACAAGACATACACAGGGGCTTCAGAAAATTCATTTAAAACAAGATTTTATTCTCATAAAAATTCATTTAAATACCCAGAGAATAGGAAGAGGACCAGCCTAGCAAAATATGTCTGGGAACTAAAAGAAAAGGAAGCCCCACCTTTCAACGTGACATGGAGCATTCTGGACAGGGTGGCACCATACAGGCATGGAGCATACAAAAATAATTTCAAGTGCAAACTTTGTCTGTTAGAAAAAATGTACATCTTATTCAAAGACAATAATTCTTTGAATCAAAGACGTGAGCTAATGAACTTATGTAGGCACGCGGCTAAATTTAAAATGTCGAATATAAATATACCATATGGATAGAGTATATATTTTGCATTTTTGATTTTTGAAATTTTGATTTTGACTCTTGAACGATGAGCGCTACGATGGATTTCGTTTCCAAGCTATGCGGATCTTAATCCGTATAGCAAAGTCTTATGTTTCTACATATACATTAGGAAAAACCTCCGACTTTGTTTCCATGTTATTGTATTGTATAGGATTACCTTGATTATTTATATTACCTTGATTATTTATAAATGATCCAAAATAGGGTGTTATATTTTATTTTATATGTCTTTCGTATATATTTTTATTAATGCACCCATTTTTTTTTAAAAAAAGCAATGTTTTTTTAAAAAGCAATGTTGTCAAAATTAGAATGTTGATATAAGTATGTGTATAACTATATATTTGTAAGCATGCGTATTTGTGTATGTGTAAGTGAGAGTATGTTTGTGCTTAAGCACACATATACACGACTGTATGTATATGTATCCATTCGAACTTGTGCTTGTATACTTGTCTCTATATATATGCCAATAACGCCGTTACATAGCTAGTATACATAATTTTTTCTTTTTTCTTATTTCGTTTTTTTCCCCACCCCTCCTTCGTTCCCTTTTCTCTCTCTTCCTTTCTTTCGTTTCCCCCCCTTACTCAGTATATGAGAATCGCTACATAGATGATTTTTATCTTGCGTGCGAGATGGTTTGCGTGAATATATGTACACATGCATTTATGTGTATATTTAGATTTATATTCATACGTCTGTATATGTATGGCGTTTGCGCGCATCCTTTTGTGTATGTTGATATATATATCTACATCTTAATATAAATATGTATTGCAGTGTAATATTTATAACAGGTTTAATTTCTATGCATTAATTTATACCTTCTTCATTAATGTCAATATGTATTTTATTCAATGTAAGGTTTTCCTCGGATTTTATAATTTTTATAAGTTTTTTATATATATATACATATATTTTTGACCTTTTTGTTTATCGCTCGAAGATTGACCGTTTTTTCTAAAGGGCCAATCAAACAAGTCCATTTCTTTTTAAAGGTGTAGCGTTCGTAAGAGTCTAGATTGAATTGATATATCGGTTCCATTCTAGCAAAAACTGTCTGATGAACGGCAACGAGAAACTCAGAGTAACAGATTCTGTTGAATTTTCTGCTGCTTAAAATAAAGTATATATATATATATATATATATATATATATATATGTATATATATATATATATATATATATATATATATATATATATATATATATATATATATATATATATATATATATACAGGGTATGGGTGATATTTAAGAACAGATTTATGGTTTTTAAAAAAACTGTATTTTTATAAAAATAACATAAACATAAAGCTAAATAATCAATTTAATTATTTCTTTAAATAAAGCAACCATAAGCATCAATAACTGCCTCTATGCGGGGGCGAAATCGTTTACAAGCTCGGATTAATTGGTCTTATCCATGATTATGCCAGCTTTTAAAAACATTTGGTGTTATGGGGGTGTTCATTGACATTTTTCTCAACGATGCTTCATACATAATAGTCCAGTGAATTGAGATCTGGAGAATCAGGAGGCCAAATGTTGGGTGTGATGTGATCATGCAAATTGTCGGTCATCCGTTCTTGTGTTGTTTGAGCCTTGTGCATAGATTGTTGATCCAAGGCTTAGCAACTTTATCCAGACACAACGGTATTCATCTTAAGGTCTTGTGAAAAAAAGTAGAGGCATCACATGTCCTTCATTGCTGACAACACCCAAAACCATGACACTTGCAGGGAATTTTGTGTGAATTGCTCTTGGAACCTCAGAAGGGTCTGCACATAGCCAGCTGTCATTTCTTCTGTTAGTATTCTGGTTCTGGTCCTGGTCAAAGTTTTTCACATCTGAGAAAAACCAAATCATACGATCTTCTGATGGAGTTAGTTCAAAAGTTTTTTGGATCTGATTAAACAGTTTTCTTTTGTATTTTTTTATGACAGGAATTGAACTCACCTCATCACGTAAAATTTGTATTTGATGATTTCATGCACAATATTTCTGATTGATTTTTCTGACACGAAATATTTTGCAATTGACCTCATTGGTTTTCGTTGATTATCTTCAATGTTTTGCTTAACTTCTTGAATAAATGCAGGTGTCCTTATAGAATCAGAGCGTTTGGAATGTTTTGTGCGTTTTGATACAGAAAACGAGGAATTTCTAAATCACCACGCTTAGCCGTCAAAGCCACAATCACAGCATGCCTTTTCGTTTCATTAGTAAGGTTAGGGCCTGTCATAGTTATTTTCTGAAATAGAAGTTCAATAAAAGTTAGTCAAATAAAATAATGAATAAAAATACATGTGTTTTCAAAAATACATGTGTCTGCACCCTGTATATATGTATATATATATACATACAGTCACACACACAAACACACACACGCACACAAACACACACACACACACATACGTACACACACATAAATACACACACACACACACATATGAAATACATTTGCCAACTAAATGTGGCGATCCTATAGAGGACGGTATTATTGTTGATTTTAGCCCCAGGAAGACATCTCCTCCTGGGTCAAATCTTGACGAAACTTATCAAAGATTCTAAGTATGTAATACATATATACATATATACATGCATACATATATATTATACATACATTCACGTACCCGTACACACACATATGCATGTATATATGTATGTGTGTACGTGTGTGTATATGCCTGCGTGTGTGTGTATATACATACATACATATACAGTAGAGGCCATAATATAAGGGTCAGTAAGAACAAGTGCATTGAAATATTTATTATAGAAGATTAACAGATCGTTGAGATTAGGTATTTTACGCATATTTATATATATCCAATATCTGTCTTCTGTGAAAATTGTAAGTGAATCGAATAGATATTTCGTAAGTTATAAGGAAGTAAACAAATAATCTTCCAAACTGCAACGGCTAAAAGTTAAGTGTCACTTAGAAAAACAATGAAAAATGGAACAAGAACAAAAAAGAAACCCTTACTATTAATATTTTGGGAACATCCCTTTACTATCGACGACCTCCTGACATCTGTTACCTCAAGACTGAATTAATTTCTTGCAAAATGATGGAATAATATTGTTACATTCGTTTTTCAATAGCTCCCAGAATTCATCTTGAGCCGTTGGATTTCTCCTTCGCGCCCTATCTACAATTATCTTCCAAACGTCTTCTATAGGACTGGGATCAGGGCTTTGAGGTGGCCAGTTCATGAGATCAACCCCTTCATCATTCAAAAAATCTTTGACTCTAAGAATCTGCTTGTAGATTTCAGCATTGACAGTCTCTTGTAGGCGAATAAGTGGACCAGGACTAGCAGCACAGAACACTCCCCATACCATTAAACTGCCACCTCCATATTCCACTGTTTTCTTCACACATGCACGAGATAACATTTCGCCACTTCGTCGGAGTATACATCCTACCATCGGATCCAATCGCATTAAACTTCAATTCATCGTTTTTGAAAATTAGACTTGAATATTCTCAAACATTGGATAACAGAAATAATGCATTTGCGGTATATTAGGAGCTCAACTAAGATGATAGCAAAAGGATAGCATGTCCAAACGACATGTTCGTGAGCGAAACGATGACGGGCTCTTTGATTCTTCTTGCCCGAGCTAGCAACCCAGAACCTCGTAATCTCCGAGAAACTGTTTAGCGCGATACGTTGACATCGAAAGTGGATCTAAACTCGCAGGATATTTCAGCAGTACTCTTAAACCAATCCTTCAGTAACATTCTAACCATAATACAATCCTGTCTTGGTGAAGTTTTACGGGATCAACCGGTTTTGGGTTTAGCATCTGTCGATCCTGATGACTTAAAACGAGCTACGATTCGTTGCAAAACATTTCTAGACCTTCCTACAGTAGTTACTATCACAGAATTTGACTTGCCCTCTTTGTGAAGGCACACAATCCTTTTCATCACAAGGCACCAGTCGTCTCTCACAGCCGTCATGTTAACCGTTGAATGTTCCAATAATGTAATATCATAAGTGGTGACTGTTAGCCCATTAACAATCTTCTAAACAACAAATACTTCGGCTAGAAGTTCAATTTTTCTGAGTGACCCTTAAATTTTGGCTGCTGTAATTTGGAAGATGTTTTGTTTCCTTATAACTTACGAAATATTTATTCCATTCATTTGAAATGTTCCATCTGAAAATCGTCGTCCCAGAGTGTCGTTTCTTTTCCATCCTCCAAGTAAAGTTATGCAGGAGAATGGAAAAGTAACGATACTCTGGGACTATGATTTTCAGATGGATGTAATCGAACACCGTCGGCCGGATATTGTCATATTGAATAAGAGAGACAAATACTGTCCGATCATTGATGCAGCCATACCAAATGACATGAATGTTGTGAGTAAAGACGTTGAAAAGTACTACGAATTGAAAGTGGAAATGGCAAGACTGTATGGAATGCGAGAGGGTAATGTAAAAGCGATACCAGTGGTGATCGGAGCGCTGGGCTCAACCCCATTGAAACTTCAAAACTTTCTAAGGCAACTGGAAATCCCATGCAAGATTGATGTCTTGCAAAAAGCAGCCTTATTGAGCACAGTATTATCTGTCTGAGGTCCTTGTGACTAAAGACTCCGGTGCATTTTTACCTACCCTGTGTTACGAAGGAATAACAACAACAGCAATAACATTAATAATAATAATAATAATAATAATAATAATAATAATAATAATAATAATAATAATAATAATAATAATAATAATAATAATAAGAGTACCTGGAAGTGGCTCTCATAATATGTCCTGATGCTATACCAGGCAGTGACTCATGGTTTCTGATCTTAACTGATTGGATGTGTTATCATGTACATTGTTTTGTCTTGGTGTAAAAGATGTGCTACAGCAAATATTCTGTTCAATACCACAGATTTCCTTGTCAGTTGTTTCACCTTAACTAGTTCAGCATGTTCCTTAGTGGCTGACTGACAATATGTGCATCTCTGATCATGAGCAGAAATAGTTTGGATAATTCACTTTGGAAACATGGGTGTTTTGTCCAACATCCTTAAACAACCCTTCATGGTCCTTTTGAGCGGGATGCGAGATTTTTTTCCCCATGAGAGTTCTGGACCCCAGTTATGCATAAAACCAATCAGAGCTCAACTATCAAACTAATTTATGAACGCATAAGGTCACTTGGTTAGGGAATGATTATCCATTTTTCTCTTATAATAACGCTTGTTGTTCTTGTTCTTGTTTCAACCATGGCTGTATCTGCGTAGTTATTTGTGTTGTGGGAGCACAATACAAGATTCGCATGGCAATCGGAGGTCGCCATTTTGAATTCCAACCTTTGCTAACTTGATAAGGTCAAGGTGAACTGCAAGCTGCATGCAAATGAGTTCATTACCGGGGTTCGAAACTCTCATGGGAAAAAAAAATTCAGTATGGGATACTCGACCTGAATTCTAACTGGGTCCCACCTGCAAGGTCATGCGCTGTTTATCTTCATATGAAATCACCATGTTGAGCACATATGGTTGTGATGCATGTCCCTGGTGTACCCTCATTAGACGGGTAGTCATGATGGTTATACTGAGCTTCACATATTTAACCCCAGTATCACTTTGATGGTATGCACTGCTCTCTCACTCAGTTTATAATAATAATAATAATAATAATAATAATAATAATAATAATAATAATAATAATAATAATGATTAACTTATTGGAAGTGTTACCATGTATATTGTTTTGTCTTGGTATGAACAATGGGCTACAACAAATATCCTGCTCAATACCACAGATGTGTTTGTTAGTATCTTCCAGAAACTGTGGGCATATGGCGTAGTGGTTAAGAGCGCGGACTAGTAACCCCAAGATTCAGAATTCGATTCCAGGCAGTGACCTGAATAATAATAATAATAATAATAATAATAATAATAATAATAATAATAATAATAATAATAATAATAACATCGAAAAATACCTTAGGAATGAGAACCCAGGTTCGAAATATCCCCAAGACACCTGATGAAGGCTGGAGGGTATATCAGCCGAAACGCTGTGTTAACAACAAGGAAGATGAGGACAAATATCTGTCAAATGTAAATAATGTAAATAATGTACATAATTCCTCATCTCTTAAATATAGAACTGTAAGATCACCATGTCGCGCACATATGGTTGTGATACATGTGCCTGGCGTACTCTTATCAGACGGGTAGTTTTGATGGGTATACTGGGCTTCGTATATTTGTGCCCCAGTGTCACTTTGATGGCATACACTGCTCTCTCACTCAATAATAATAATATAATAATAATAATAATAATAATAATAATAATAATAATAATAATAATAATAATAATAATAATAATAAGACCAAAAGCACAAGACCAAAGCCTCCCCACCAGAAATTACCAAAAACATGTAATGAAAAGAAATATAACAAGTAACTGCAAAATATGTGGAGATGGACAAGAAACAATAAATCATAATATCTCTGGCTGCCCAGTCCTGGCTAAGAAGGAATATATTCACAGACATGACAGAGTTGGAACCTACATACACTGGAAGCTATGCCAACATTATGGAATAACAACAGAAAAAAGATGGTATAGGTACACACCAGAAAAGGTCACAGAAAACGAAAAAGCAACCATACTCTGGGATATGCCGATACACACAGATAGAGAAATTAAGACCAACAGACCAGATATAGTTGTCAGAGATCATGAAGAAAAAAAATGCTTTCTAATTGATGTATCAATACCGGCAGATGACAACGTGTCTCTAAAAGAAATGGAGAAACTTTCAAAATATAAAGACCTGGAAATGGAGGTAACCAGAATGTGGAATCTAAAAACAGAAACAATTCCTATCATAGTAGGTGCATTAGGCATGATAAAAAATATTCAGACAAATACATAACAAAAACACCAGGACTTACAAACACATATGACATACAGAAAATTGCACTACTAGGCACTGCACACATCCTACGCAGAACACTTTCCATACAATAACCATCAGAGCATCACAACAAATCATAGCACATACCTAAGGCGCACAGAGCTGCGCTCGGTAGTGAAGTGAAAGCACGCTATAAAATTAAACTACTGAATAATAATAATAATAATAATAATAATAATAATAATAATAATAATAATAATAATAATAATAATAATAATAATAACAGCAACAACAACAACAACAAAGACTTTACCTTCCAAGAAAAGAGGGTGGCCGTGGACTTTTACAACTGGAATTAACGAGGAAGAATGCCACAATTGGCCTAAATATCTACCTGAAAAACTTTGATGACGGGATGTTAAAACTTGTCTTAAAGCATGAGAGCAAGAAAACATCATACTCAGTAACAAAACGGGAAAAGAAATATCGAAATGAATTCCAAATACAACACTTTCCAGAAACAAGCACATATAAAGCTAAGCGTGCGAAAACCCGTGCTAAAACTGCTGCCTTAGATGTTCTTAGTGA
The DNA here is from genome assembly GCF_006345805.1 of Octopus sinensis. Lineage (NCBI taxonomy): Eukaryota > Metazoa > Mollusca > Cephalopoda > Octopoda > Octopodidae > Octopus > Octopus sinensis. The sequence continues at coordinate 44,887,456 of NC_043010.1, forward strand.
TAAATGGCAAGAAAAAACCTCTGAATGGCAAATACCCACATAGCTAATAATGCAGATATTGACAAAGCTCTTGTCTATGAATGGTTAGTGTCTTCTGGCTTAAAATCAGAGACAGAAGGGTGTATCATAGCAGCTAAAGATCAATGGCTGCCTACAAGAAGCTACTAGGCGAACATATTAATGAATGGTAGTAGCCCGACATGTCGTGTACGTAAACAAAATGAAATCATCGATCATGTTGTCTCCGCGTGCAGTTTTCTTTCACCTACAGAGTATCTGAGCATGCATGATAGAGGGGCACAGTATATTCACTAGGTAATTTGCAATCACTTCGACTTTCCCTATGATAAAAACTGGTGGGAACACAAACCATCTCCAGTGCTTGAAAATGACTATATCTCACTTCTCTGGAACTTAACCGTTCAAACTGACAGAAAGATAGATGCAAATAGGCCAGACATTATTATATTGAAGGACTTCAGACAAAAATCATGCCTCCTCATTGATATGTCTGTCCCAATCGACATAAATTCATCTGTCATGACCTACCTAAATTTGAGAAAGTATAAAGATCTTCAAATAGAAATTAGCAACATGTGGAGCCTCAAGACTAAAACAATACCTGTTGTCATAGGTGCCATAGGAATGATACCAAAAGGAGCTGATTGTAATCTCAAGTTTTAAAACAAACTTATAATTTTGTTTTGCTTTCTTGAACATTCTCTAGAACAATACTTTGTACAAAACCAAATATATGGCACCCTAGTCATAACACAAACATGAACTTCTAACTTGTCTCTTGGGGTTCCCTGGGTGAGACTTGGAGTCAACTTGTACAAATACAAAACAAAAGTCAAACATGTAATAATAATAATAATAATAATAATAATAATAATAATAATAACAACAACAATAATAGAGGATTGAGGTAACTTCTCCAGAAGATATAGAGTCAAAATTAAAAGAAGAGTGCCATTGTTATCTAGTGAACGATATTTCGACATCTTGAGTGTCTTCAACTGGTTCAAAAAATAAATTTGTCAATCTACTTCATTTTGGTTAATATATAAAGGATTGAGGTAACTCCCCCTGGAGATATAGAGTCAAAATTAAAAGAAGAGTGCCATTGTTATCTAGTGAACGATATTTCGACATCTTGAGTGTCTTCAACTGGTTCAAAAAATTATTTGACATCTTGATGCGGGCGGTTTCGGACGTGCCAGGTGGGAAATCTTCATGATCGGCTATAGCTTCATTCTCGTCGATAATTTTTTCTTTTTTGTATTGTATCATGATTTCATGAGGCGTTCGAGGGGTTCCCACGAGAGTTGTTATGGAGGTCCCATCTCTCTTTTCCTCTCTTTATTTGTATATACACGTGCACATGTATGTACATAGACATATATATATAAATAAAGTCTCGCATCGTGTCGCATACATAACCACAGTGATTATCATTACTACCATCGTTCTACCTCTAGCATTTAAAATTATAAATAATAATATGGGTCCCAGTAAATTGCAGCAGATCTTCGTCACTATTTATCAAATACTCGGCAAGCATTCTCCTTTCACTCTTTATACAATGGTCTATACTAATCAGTCCTCTGCCATCATTCTTTCTTTTCATATACAGTCTGTTTACTTTTGCAGTTAACACATTATTATTATTATTATTATTATTATTATTATTATTATATTATTATTATTATTATTATTATTATTATTCCTGTGCGATAAGGAGACAAAAAGGCCTCACACCCTTTGGGTCAGCAGAGGTCAAGTGTGTTTACTACTACTAGCGATCAATGAGAGCGCTGACCTTGGCCTTGAAAAGAAGCAATTCACCTTGATCTATTTTTATACATACATACATACATATATATATATATATATATATAAATACACACACACACACACACACACACACACACACACACACACTCATTAATGTTCACATTGTTGTTTGACTTTCTGAATTTTTTCTTCCTTTTCTTTTTATGAGTTTTGCTGTGGTTTACACTTTTGTAATTGTGCAGTTTGTATATATTGGCAGGTGCTTACCTCCTTAATTTTTTTCTTTTTCCTGTGCATTTAATTGTGCTGTTGCAATAAAAGGTATGTTTACATATTCGGGTAGTCAGGGACAAAAGAAAGAGAAAATTTTCACACAAAATTGTAGATATTAAAGTTTTAAAGTTCTCTAGAGATGTTCGTTTGTATGTCCAATTAGAGCAGACAGTAGTGTTTTTGCAATAAAAAAGGATGTTTACATTTTCTAATACTCAGGGAGAAAGGAAAGGAAAAGAAAGAACAGAAAAGGAGAGTAAAATTTCCACAGATAGATATTAAAGTTTTTTTAGATTTACTAAAGATGATCTTTTGTATGTCCGAACAGAGAAAACTGTAGTGTTCTTAGAATAAAAAGTATATTTACATTTTCGAATACTCAGGGAGAAAGGAAAGGATAGATATTCACAGAAGTTGTTGATACTAAAGTTTTTAAAGCTGACCGTTTGTGTGTTTGAAAACTGTAGATATGTAAGTTTCTTATTTAAAATACTCACAGGAAATTGTAGATATTCCAATCTTTGAGAGTTATTATTATTATTGTTATTCTTCTTCTTCTTCTCTTCTTCTTCTTCTTCTTCTTCTTCTTCTTCTTCTTCTTATTATTATTATTATTATTATTATTAATGTTTAGCGGTATTTCTCGCGTCGCTACGTTCTGAGTTCAAATTCCGCCGAGGTCGATTTTGCCTTTCATCCTTTCGGGATCGATGAATTAAGCGCCAGTGAAACACTGGGGCCGATGTAATCGTCTAGTCTCCCTTCCCCAAATGTCAACCCTTCTGCCCATAGTAGAAAGGCATGTTATTATTATTAATGCTTAGCAGTATTTCGCCCGTTGCTACTTTCGATTACATCGATGCATCTCCTCTCCCAAAATTGCTGCCCTTGTGGCAAAAGTTAAAACACTGATCATTATTATTATTATTATTATTATTATTATTATTATTATTATTATTATTATTACTATTATTATTATTATTATTATTATTATTATTATTATTATTATTATAATAAATGCTTAGCGGTATTTCGCCCGTCGCTACATTCTGACTTGAAATTCACCAGAGGTCAACTTTGCTTTTCATTCTCTCAGGGTCGATTAAAATAAGTACCAGTTACACAGTGGGGTCGATGTAATCGACTTAATCCCTTCCCCAAAATTTGAAGCCTTGTGTTTCCTGTAGAGAGGATTCTTCTTCTTCTTCTTCTTCTTCTTCTTCTTCTTCTTCTTCTTCTTCTTCTTCTTCAGTAGTCTTATTTTTAACACTTGCTTTCACTTTACCACCGAGCGCAGCTCTGTGTGCCTTGGGTGTGGGCTGTAGTTTGTTGTGGTGCTCTTATTTTCACTGTATCGAAAGCATTTTACGTAGGATGTGTGTGGTGCCTAGTAGTGCTATTTTCTGTAGAGGGCAAAGAAATTTTGTTTCTTCCCACGTATTGTGGGAATATGTTGACAAGAGACTGGGTCTGCGGGTTACCACCCGGGATAAAACCCAAGTGGATAGAGGAGACTATCCGCCGGGGTCTGGGTGGCTGCGGAGCCAAGCTCCTTAATGTGAAAGTTTTTCCTGCGGCTGATTGGGTTGGGCCAAAAGCTGTTTTGACACTGTGGACCCTATCAGCCAATCTGGTTTTTCCAGATTTTTCGAAAATGGCTGGATGCAGGTACAGAGTGATTCTTGAGGGTGCCCACACCCCCCGGTATAATCGGTGCCTGGAGCCTGGCCATATAAAAAAAACTGTCTCCAGTAACAAAGTAAGGTCCTGGGACAGTTGGTTGAGACCTCTGTAGAAGAGGGAATGAAGGCGACCGAGGAGGCGGAGGACTCCTCAAAGAAGGGCCGCAAGAGGAAGAAGGTGAGCAACAATGGGTGCTCACCGAAGGATCCTAGGGATGACGGAGGGGAGGCAAATCTCCCGGTCACGGAGGAGACGCACCCTCCCTCAGGTGAGAAGAAAAAAGAGGAAGAGGAAGAGAAACGGAACATTGCCGGCAGTCGGTGATATAGTACCGGGATGTCCCGGAACCTCATCGGTAGGGGTTGTGCTACCGGCAGGGGAAGAGACACCGTTGACGGGAACTGTGCCGCCAACGGTAGAATTGATTATCCCGGCCGCGGAGGAGGACGAATCATTGGTCTTCTTCTATAGAAGCGGAGAGGTAGAAAAGGTGGTGCACACAGAATCCCGAATGGCCTCTGCAAATAGCTGTGGAGGTCATAACGTTGCTCGTGATGGATAGGCTGAAGGGACACAATGAGGAATATCGCATGTGGCCAGGCGACGCCGACACGGCACCCGCTTTGATATTGAATGAGGCGTGGGTGATTGCGGAGTATGCGGGCACAGGCGATGTTGAGGAGGAATAGTGATAAGAGATTGAAAAGCCTCATTGTTACTGAAAGTTCCGAGTTTGGAAAGAAAGGTAAAAGGTTTAGCGCCTCATTTTTTTATTGAATTTTATTATTGAATATTGTGAACAGTGTAGAGGTTTGTTGCCTCACGAAGAATATACAAGAGATCAATATTCTCGGGAAAATTGATCGGCGGGCGTCGTTTTTTCCTCCCATTAATCATCATTTTCATTTTCATTTCATATAACATTATGCCTACGTCCAGCCCGCAGATTCCTTTCTCTGTGTAAGGCCTTATGGCTAATATAGTGAAATAAAGAGGCTTGCTTCCCAAACACATGGTTCCGGGTTCAGTCCTACCGTAAATACCTTGGGCAAGTGTCTTCTGCTATAGCCTCGGGTCGGTCAAAGCTTTGTGAGTTGATTTGGTAAACGGAAACTGAATGAATCCCGTCGTATATATATGTGTGTGTGTGAACATGTGTGTTTATGTGTGTGTGTGCGTTTGTGTTTGTGTATGTGTATTTGTACCCCCACCACCGCAGTGTTAGTGCGTTTACGCCCCCATAACTTAACGGTTCGGCAAAATACACCGATAGAATAAGTACCAGGATTAAAAATATTAAGTCCCGGGATCGATTCATTTGACTAAGAATTCTTCAAGGCGGTGCTCCAGCATTGCCGCATTCTAATGACTGAAACAAGTAAGAGACAAAAGAAAAGTTAATGTATTTGAAACATAATGGAAGACAAAGCTTTTAGATCTCTCTCTCTCTCTCCCTCTCTCTCTCTCGATATATATATATATATATATATATATATATATATATATATATATATATATATGTATATATATACATATTACGGTTTTTGTATGTTTCTTAAATGGCTTATAAACACCTTCCACGCTGCAATTGTTTGCCTATATATATATATATATATATAATATATATATATATATTTATTTATAAATAAGGATAATATCGATATATAAATATCGATATTATCAAATGGCCAGCATGGGAATAAATACCATACAAAGGTAATAATTTTTCACAACTATAAATAAGGGTGTCTGAGAGACACCACCATGCCGAAATAGCAGTCAAACCCTGGCTCTAAAAACCACCTAAAATGTTCATATCGTACCACGAGATAAGACAGAGAAACAAAATAAACTAGCAAAAAGATATTACTGGATAATTCAAGATCCTGGATTTCTAGCTTTACTTCAAATAAGCTCTGCTTTCGTCAGTTGAATATACCACATTAGCACATAAATACAAAAATATATATACAGAACACACGTTATATATATATATATATATTATATATATATATATATAATATATATATATATATATATATATATATATGTATGTATGTATATATATATATTAGGTCGTCAAATATGAAATTTGTAGAACAGGAAAAAGTTTGCTAATATTTTATAAATACAAGGAATAGTTTTATTCATCAATGTATGCACCTATATTGTCAATACACTTTTACCATTTCAGCGGTAGCTTGTCCAGCCTGGCAATCAAGAGTCAATAAAATCTTGGATGGCCTGTTTTACAGCATCGTCGGAGTTAAATTTTTTCCTATCAAAAAGTTATCCAAATTCTAGAAGACGTGGGGAATTTCCGACTCCAAATCCTGTAGTTTCGCGAATGTCATTTTGCGTTGTCTTGCAATAAAACAGGAGTGAATCTGTTGACTAATCTAGGCTGTTTTCTGTAAGTTTCTCCATCATTTGGTCCACTTGGCTGCAGTATACTTCGGCCGTGATTGATGAGCCAGGTTTAATGAAATCATAATGGATCACACCTGCGCCAGACCACCCAACATACACCAGCAGCTCCTTTTGATGAATTTTGGTTTTTGGACTGTGTTTTGGTGGCTCGTTTTTGTCCAACCATTGTACTGGTCATTTACGGTTGTTATTTTGGATCTCATCACATGTTACAATTCGATTCAAAAATGATTCATTTTTGTGATGAAAAAGTAGTATAATGCAGGCTTCCAAATGTTGCTGTTTCTGATTTCCATTGAGTTCATGAGGAACCTACTTATCCAACTTCTTCACTTAACCGATTTGAACTAGGTGAATCAATATTGTTTGCTTGCTAACACCAAACAACAATGATAATTCCCGTGCACTTTGTGATGGACCTGACTCGACGGTGGCTTCCAGTCCATCATTATCCACTTTTGTTTCTAGTCGACCGCATTGCACATTTATAAGGTCAAAGTTAACAGAACGAAATTGTGCAAGCCAATTTGATACTGTCTGCTATGTAATAACATTAGAATGAAATATTCCATTTATATTCCGCGCTGTCTGTGATGCTGCATTTCCAAGAAAGAACTCATATTTTAAAATTGTTCGAATTTCCGACTTATCCATCTCTAAACAAAAATAGTAAAAAACGATTTATAAATACTTTATAAAGCGCAAAATGAGTTAGAATAAAGAAATAGATGTGTCAGCTTTCTAACAAAAAATAAAGATTGTCACAATATAATAATGGCGCAAAATGAGCAGCTGTCAAAGTTTACCATATACCTTACTACAAATTTCATACTTGACGACCTAATATATATATATACACATGGAAGTAGAGAATAGAAAAGATGAACAGAGGGTACATAAGTTCACCATGGAAATACTTATAGAATAGACAGAACGAAGATAAGTTTTGACGATGAGCCAAAACTTCCACATTAAATAGAAAGAAGAGTACCCACCATATTAACGATTCGATCCTAAATTCGACCAAGTAAATAAGAGACCCGGAGGAGGCACCAGCCTAAAGATAACAGCAATGTAAGAAACTTGTAAGCAAGGAAGAAAGATCCAACCTTCTTGGCAGTCGACATGGCAATGGACTGAAAGTGCTTGTTCCAAGAGAGATGACGTCGGATACTATAGCTTTCTGAAAGATCAGTGCCCCCGCCCATAGCAATGGAGGGGAAGGATGGCTACCTATAATGACTAGTTGACAAAAGCTTTATATTGCCAGCATTAAAAGTCACCAGTCAGTCACTATCCCATTTCATGACCGCATGAAGAACAATCTTAAGAAAGACAACCAGCTCAAAGTCGCTAATTTTGTCATGACCAAATTAAGGAGCTGTACCATCGACATAGATGGCAGTTTAGAAACAATTTCGTCTGGAAGATCATTAATGAAAAGGAGAAAAAGAGTAGGACCAAGTACAAAACTTTGGGGTACTCCAGCAGTGATACCATATGCTTCCAACTGCCGGCCATCAATGACCATCTTCGTTGTACAACTTGAAAGAAATGACTTTATGTTGAGGAACGGCCAAGGCAGACCATAGCCTCTGAACTTATAGGTCAGTCCAGCCTACCATACTCTGTCAAAAGTCATTCAGATATCAAGAGCGATGATTCTAGCTTCACCAAAAGAGTTAAGGGAACGATAGAACCGTTCAGATATGACATTGGGTATTTTACTTAAATTGAGAAAAGCTATTTGACGGCCCTCTGTAGTGTTATAAATAACATAGTCTTACATATAGAGACATATACTTGGTTCCAACCAAGGTAGTTTAACATGCAGGTCATTATTATTAACGTCAAAATCATTATCATAATCTATACTGTATTTTTAACTTTTTTTACGTATTTCAACTTGTAGATCAATGTGACATGCCAAATAATTTCTCAGATTCAACCGGCTATGCATTTGCATTTGAATGTGTCCCATTTAGCTCGGGAAAATATAGACAATATAAAAAATAATCACCGTAGAGATGATCACGTTCCCATGGTCTATGTGGTGAGATAAGAAATGTGCGAACTCTGCCAGTGTTGAGTTGTCACATATTGCATCTTAGAAACATGTTGAATGTCAAAATCTTTCATAGTCATTGTTAAAAATAAATGAACGTGTGAAATCTCTTACACACATATGGGCGAGCGCGCATACATACACACACGTCCCCTCCATAAAAAAACACATATATGAAAGTTTGAAACTTTGGACGTTAATACAAAGCCCACACTAGTTTTCTTTCTTCATAACCGTCTGAAAATGTGTGTTTTTAATGAGATATTCTCAAATGCCTTTCAGGTTGTGTAGATTAGGGTTATATCGGAGCAGGGGGTATTGACACCATTGTTCGACTGGTACTTATTTCATTGACCCCGGAAGGGACGAAAGGTAAAGTCGATCCCAGAAGAATTTAAACTCAGAACGTGAATTCTAAAGAAATGCCGCAAAGCATTTTGTTCAGCGCTGTAAAAATTTTGCCAGCACTCCATCTTTATGCTAGAACTAATTATTGAATAGATATTTCATCCATTATTTTATTACAATCTTAATCTCTCTCTTTAAACAAACTCAAGAGTAGTCCATACCAAACGTTTTCATATTGTATGCTAGAAACAGTAGGAAACACATAGGTCTCAAAAGTATTTTTTTTTTGCATAATTGTAATTAAATCATAATTAATCTTTTGCATAATTGTAATTAAACGATATGGAAAGAAAGTCGAGATGCGTGAAAAATACGTTTCTCCTCAGTTTTTTTTCATACTAAATTCTTATAAAATCGTAATCTAAACCATCTGAAAGTTATTGGTAGAAAATTTCATTAAAAAATACTCATTTTTATGAACTCTACGAGGAAACAAATTTGAAGTGCGTGAATTATCCGAAACACTTCTCCACAGATGTTTTTCACCATATATTCCGGTATAATCATTAAATATACCGTCTGAAGCGTATTTGAAGAAACTTTCATTAGAAATATTCGTTTTTCATAAGCGAGCAGGCCAACAGAAGAAAGAGTGAGAGAAAGTTGCGGCGAAAGAGTACAGCAGGGATCGCCACCACCCCCTACCGGAGCCTCGTGAAGCTTTAGGTGTTTTCGCTCAATAAACACTCATAACGTTCGGTCTGGGAATCGAAACCGCGATCCTACAACCGCGAGTCCGCTGCCCTAACCACTGGGTCATTGCGCCTCCAACACACACACACACACACACACACACACATACACACACACACACGTATGTGTGCACGTTAGTATTGTTTGTGTATAAATATATGTGTATATGTATATAATACACATGTATATGTATGTATGAGAGTGTGTGTGTGTGTGTGAGTGTGTGTGTGTGTGTGTGTGTGTGTGTGTGTGTGTGTTAGGTTTTTATTGATTTGTGAAACGTGAAATGTATTTTGTGTGTTTAAAATGACGGTTGTGAAGATAATGTGAGGCAGAAGTTTCGATATTAGTGAAAAAATGTATTAAGCGAAAAGCCGTTCAGTGAAATTAGATCTATGTCACCTATATAGATTTCCTGAAAGGACTAGAAGAGGTGAGCGGAAAAGCAGAAGAGTTGTAACCATTATTGTATTTTGTGTGTCAAGTTATGAAGAGTTTTTTTTATGATTATTTTGTGTGTTTTGATTATATTAATTTGTAAATTGTTTCTTGATGTTATGCTTGTTTTCTTAAATGTGCTTATTAATAATAATAAATGAATATATAGGAATTGTACTTGCTTGGCAAGTGACATGATCTAAGTTTGTATGTTGAAACTCAAACAGATTGCGCGTGAGTCATGTTTGTCATAAAAAAGAATAACACATATACCGATGCATTCAATTTCTTAGCAGTATTATATTCTATAAATGTGGAAACGTTTTAACACTTTCTAGTTTACAAAGAAAGAAAACAAAAATGAGTAATAAATTATTACTAAATGTACATAATTTGAATAATATATATGATTACTATTTGATTATTTAAGTCCAGTTTCGTATCATACAAAGGAATAAGGCAGCGAGCGGGCAGAATCGTTAGCAGACTGGACAAAATGTTTGGCGGTATTTCGCCCGCCGCTACGTTCTGAGTTCAAATTGCCTTTCATCCTTTCGGACTCGATAAATTAAGGACCATTTGCTTAATCCGTTTGTCTGTCCTTGTTTATCCTCTCTGTGTCTAGCCCCTTATGGGTAGTAAAGAAATAGGTATTTCGCCCGCCGCAACGTTCTGAGTTCAAATTGCCTTTCATCCTTTCGGACTCGATAAATTAAGTATCAGTGAAACAAAGTGTCAATGTAGTCGCCTAGTCTCCTCCCGCAAAATGGCTGCCCCTGTGGCAAAATTTGAAACCATTATTATACAAAGGAATTGAATTTCTCTTTGGAATAAAGTCTGGAACCTATTTTAATTAAATTTATTTCTCATACCATAACAAGATCCATAAAATATGAACTCAGTCAGTGTCAGTCGATTTTGTACACAGGCTGCCATGGATCTGGAATGACTCAAAATTAACTTAGATAACGTACTTTCCATAAATGAAATACATAAAAGACAAACATACTGTCTGCAACAAGGTTTAGTTTGGTCCCTAGCTAAATTTTATTAAACAAACTGTTATTCTTAATTCGTAATTTTAGAATATTTTGTAGAATATACACTGTCCACAAAGTTAGTAGACAGATAGAAAAGAATGTTTAATTACAGTGGAAACTGGATAATATAACGTTAATAAAACTATTAATATCATTTAAAAAATAACATTTTAATATGCTACAAAAATCTAGTTGCCACCTCGTCTAAGATTTTCGTAATGACTTTTTGAAATTGTCTAAAGACTTTGTAATATCTAATTGTAATATCTAATTGTCTAAAGACTTTGTAATATCTAAAGACTCTGTAATATCCTTTATATGCGCTGAGAATCGGAGGGAGACCAGAGTCGGAATTAACACCAGTTCCGGTTAGTGAAATAGATGTAACTCAGAGAACATGTCCTTATCTCAACCAATAAATAAATAAAAAAAAGCCTGTAGATCCATGCACTATAAAAGATGGGATCTATTTTCCTTTTACTATGTCTATATGTTCAGAGCAAAATAGTTTTTTTTATTTCAAATCCATACACGTGTGCAATTTTCTAAAGTTTTGCAACTGAAACCATGCAAGCTGAAACCTATTTTCTTGAGACATTCATTGAGACAATATTTAACATCGTTCTTTTTCTAAAGACTCTTAGACTATAAGATTGTGTATATATCGTGTGGATCAGTCTTTCTTACACATCCCTGCACACCAACTCATAATCTGCACACAACTCATAATCTGCACACAACACATAATCTGCACACAACTCATAATCTTTTTCTCTATTTTTTAATAAAGTTGTAATATTGATATCTTCATTAAATTAGTTCGATCTACATTATGAACTGAGATTTTAGGAATAATTTTCCCTATCTGGCTCACAAAATCCAGTTTATGCTTCAATTTGGCCCGCAGAGTGAGCCTAATTGAAAATAAATGCTTGAGATAAATGCTTCCCAAGTCTAAACAAGTTTTTAAGATAAGATATCAGTATATTAAATCTAACTTTTCTAGTTATCTATTTCTTACATCTAAGAGAAAGATAATGTAGAGTAAATTATAATTCACAGAAACGCAACGAATCATTCGTAGCCGATGAACAGAGTCCTACTCAAAAGTGGGGATTCACTGAAAAGCATACTGATAACAAAGCAAATATATTGCACGAGACATCTACAAGTAGGCGTAGGAGTGGCTGTGTGGTAAGTAGCTTCCTTACCTAACCACAGAAGAATTCGTGCTGCTTGGAAGTCACGTCTTTTGATGTGAAAAATTGAACATTTGTAGCACTTTTTAGCGAGAATTGTGTGTTTTCGGGAGGTGTGTCACTCCGAAAAGTTTTTGAAAATTTCTATGACTGTGTTTGTGTCCTTTCAAGTGGATTTTTACCATAAAGGATAAGAGTGCAGACGGAGTTGAACGGAATAACATTTGTGCTGCGAAGGACTACCAGTTTGCATTACCAGTAGCAGAGTTGTGTTGTGTTGTGTTGCCATTTTGGAATATCTTCCTTCGCTCTTTTTTCTCATCTGTCTTTCTAATCTTTTTTGAATTTTTTATAGACTTTCACTTGAACATTTTGATTTTTGTTTGTAGATTTTTTCTTGTTTTGGCTATCAACATGGCAACAGTGAAATCCGCTTTGGCGTGGCAAATTCTGGCCCCCAAAGAATAGGTGAAAAATTATACGGAGAGAACGGTGGTGTTAAGGACCTATTCCAGGGTCCTTGACACCATCAAGGTCTTCTCTGAGAAAGAAATTGAGGAGGAGTTGGCAGACTAGCTACCAACTGTTAAGTTCATCCGCAGGGTTGCGAAGTATGGAACTGTGTGTGTACTTTTTAACACCCCTGCGGAACCTCGTGATTTTGCGACCACGCCTTTGGAGGGGGGAAAATTTTGTTTCTCCCTACTTATGGCGGTAGAGGGTTGACAAGAGCCTGGGTGTATGGGCTTCCACCCGGTATAGAGGCCTAATAGATAGAAGACACTATCAGTGGAGGCCCTGACAGGCTCTTAAACATAAAAATGTTGCCTGCGGTCGATTGGGTCGGGTCAAAAGCAATTTTGACCTTATAGGCCCAATCGGCTGAAGATCTGGTTTTACCAAATTTTTTAACAATGGGCGGTTCCAGGTACCCGGTGATAGTTGAGGATACTACATCATTTACATCGAGCACAGTACTCAACTGGTATAAAATAAGTTGAGCCCAGTACTCAACTTATTTTATCGACCCCGAAAGAATGAAAGACAAAGTCGACCTCGGCGGAATTTGAACTCAGAACGTAAAAACGGACAAAAGGTCGATAAGAATTTCGTCTCGCATGCAAATCGATTCTGCCAGCTCACCACCTTGAATCGTGATAATATTTACACTCAACAGACACTGCACATGAAGGGATCTCCGTCGATCAAGATTGACCTTTTTTCTCTACAATTGTATGCAGGCCTGAACAATTATTATTATTATCATTATTATTATTATTATTATTATTATTATTATTATTATTATCATTATTATTATTCTTATTATTGTTATTATTATTATTATCAGTATTATATGAGGACAGTCTGTTGCTATGCTTCCAAGTATTGCAATTCTCCGGCTTCCTCTTTCCTCAGCACCGGTGTTATGCAAGTGAAAGGCCAATACTGTCTTGCATCAGTGACCTCGCAAACATTACTGATAGGACACAAACAGACGGAACAAGTACCCCAACACAACTTCCCTGACCCTCGAGAAGATCCGCCAATTCCTTACCTTCGATTAGCATTATTTTTATCAACCACGAAAAGGTGACAAACAAGGTTGATCTCAGGGAGATTTGAACTTATCCAGAGAACGACTCTACCAGTAAGCCGCCTTCAACAACTAGCACCCACCTCACACGTTCACAAACACACACACAAAATACACATAACACAACACACACATACACACATCACAACACAACACACTCATACACAAGACACTCATACGCACACACACACAGAGAACAACATAAAACAAATACATATGTCAAACAATCAAATCAGTCACTTCTCATACAGTGTTGAATAAAGGAAAGGCTTTTTCTTTATCTCCTCTTAACTTTCCGCTTTCGGCGCCTAATCACTAACTTTTGTAATTGTTCAGTACTTTTTTCTTTTTTCTGTTTTTTTTCTTTTACTTGTTTCAGTCATTTGACTGGCCATGCTGGAGCTTCGCCTTTAGTCGAAAAAATCGACCCCAGGACTTCTTTGTAAGCCTAGTACATATTCTATCAGTCTCTTTTGCCGAACCGCTAGGTTACGGGGACGTAAACACACCAGCATCGGTTGTCAAGCGATGTTGGGGGGACAAAAACAGACACACAAACATACACACACACATATATATATACATATATACGACGGGCTTCTTTCAGTTTCCGTCTACCAAATGCACTCACAAGGCTTTGGTCGGCCCGAGGCTATAGTAGAAGACACTCACCCAAGGTGCCACGCAGTGGGACTGAACCCGGAATCATGTGGTTGGTAAGCAAGCTACTTTTATTCATCAAATTGGCCATGAAAGCCGTACATAGATAAGTAACTGCGGGCTGGACAAGGACATTAATGTGATGAGGATGATAACGATAAAATTGAATAAAAATGGGTGGGGCAACGGCGCCCGCCGACCGATAACCTCTCGAAAACAATGTTCAATCTAAAATCAAGAAAAATTAATATACAGTAATTAAATACAAATATAAAAATTCCAAAAACAAAAATTCGTTTTTCATTCCTTGTCCGGGACCCCAAGTAAGTTTCCTGCCGCCTGCATTGGCAGGCCCGGACGGAGGGACACAAAATCTTCATTATTTTACTCCTGAGCTCAATTAGTTCTTCTTGGGTGATGGCCTCCGCAGCCACCGGCGAAGGCCAACAATGACCGTCTATACAGACCGAGTCGTATCGTTCACAGTCTAAAAGACTATCCAAATACATCTCAACAGGCCTTCCCTTGAAATAGAAAATGAAAAGTTCCACCCCTTTCTCACGGGGTGGGGCCTCAACCTTCTCTGTCAGGGCTTCTCGCTCCGGTGGCACACTTCCCACCGGGGGAGCCTCGTGTTCGGACGGCGGCACAACGACATCCGCTGACCATCTCCAATTTCACTTCCTTCCTCTTTTTCAGTTACGGAAGTCGGGGCCTCCGTCGACACACCCGGGAGGTCCTCTTCCTCTCCCGCAACCTGCACTTCAACTGGTGAGCAACCACCATTGCTCACCTTTCTCTTTCTTTTCGTTGAAGCCGACGCCCCAACGACTTCCTCCGTTTCTCCCTGCAATGGAGAGAGGAGGGCACCTTAACCTTTTCCTTCTCCGGGACCTTACCGCGGCCCCGGGGGCAGACTTTCTTAATGTGGCGTGACTCCAGGAACGAGTGACACATGGGGAGCGGGGAGACCCTCACGTATCACTGGATATCTTGAGCCATCCATTTTCAAGAACTCAGGGAAAGTCATTTCACCCGCGGTTACTGGGGTCCATAGGGTCAAAGTTTCCTTTGCACCCTCTCAGTCGAACGCAGGCTTTATCTCTATATTTAAGAGCCTGGGCCCGCTATCCCACCAGGCCCCACCGGATGGCATCTGCAATCCACCCCGCTTCGTTGCCCGGGGTCAGAACCACATACCCAAGCCCTTATCACCTTCCCACGATATGCGGGAAGAAACAAAATCTCCTGCCCTTCCAGGGGCTGGCCTGCCACAGTGTAAGCCTCCTCAGGGGTGTCAAAAAGCAGCCACATCGCGGTGTATTTGACACTCCTGGTTACATAATAATTTTTGGCTGGCAAACAATTTGCCAGCTCTTTACTAATAATACCCTTGTCGAAGAGGCCGGTGGCGTCACGTGACGTTGAATAGGTCCTTAGTACTACCGTCCTCCTCTTAAAGTTTTTAATCCATTGCTTAGGTGGAATAACCTCCCACTCTAAGGCACTTTTTATATTTGCCATGTTAAAAATCAGTTCAAAAGAAGAAAGAAAGTCCAAATAAATTAACAAGAAGTTCAAAAAGAAATAAACAAGTCAGTCCAAAGAATGAATAAAGATAAAATCCAAAAGAAACGCAAAAACAGTTCCAAAAAGAAAGAAAAACACAGAAGGATAGAGAAAAAAAAAACAGTTTACACAGCAAACATCAATGGCCAACAGGTACTCATGGCCAACTTCGTAGGTTCAATGGTAATCCAACAAATTCCAATGGCAAAATCCAGTAAGTTCGGGCGAGAATACGCCCCCTTTTTTTTCTCTTTTCCCAATTTAATAAAACAACAAACAGCAGCCGCTGGGCGAAATTTATCAACAAACAAACAATTACTATTCAACAAATTACACCCAGCTCAAACGAAAACAAAACCACCTACCTCAACGGTCTTATGCTGATGTTCTTTTTTCTTTCAGTTCAATATTATACGGAGATGACAACACACTCACGTCCACCTCGTCCAAAGAAGTGTTGTAGTAGTTTAAAGCTTCTGATATCGTCAAGAGATTAAATAAGTTGATTCAGTTTGTAATTTCAGACTCGCATCATTGAAGTAATATCAACCAGTACGCCAATCACAAAGAAATGTGCATCTTCTAATTGCCTGATGAGAGTGTTTTTATCATCCTTCAAGAGCTGCACTTTATTTTTCACCTCAAATAATTGCATGTACATAAATCTTTTATTTAGACATCATGCATACAATAATTTAATAAATCATCATACTCTATTTCGAATTCCGTCAAAATTTCCTTAAATTTTCAGTTTTCTCCAAGTTAATACATTCTTTTACCAGTTTCAACACATTCAGAAAGAATGTGTACATACATTTTATTAGCGAATAATATAATGGTTTCAAATTTTAGCACAAGGCCAGCAATTTCGGTGGGGTTAGGTGTAAGTCGGTTACATCGATCCCAATATCCAACTGGTACTTATTCAATCAACCCCGAAAGGATGAAAGACAAGGTCGATCGCAGTGGCATTTGAACTCAGAAAGTAGAAGCAGAAGAAATGCTGCTAAGCATTTTGTCCAACCCTGTAACGATTCTGCCAGGTCACTGGTGAATAAAAATACTGACACACCATGGGCGAGTGTCTTCTACTATAGCCTTGGGCCGACCAAAACCTTGTGAATTCGGTAGTTTTACAGCAATATTTATTTATTTTTGCGGAAGAACCTTACTTTGTTAAATTGGCTTTGTGAACATAGATTTAGACATTGCTAACACATTTTACTTCACTCATCTGATTTGAAAATTGTCGATTGTCAGGATTTTTCGAAACATTTTATCATACATTATAACTTACTCTGGCCGTAGTTTTTTTAATTCTTAGGTTGTCAATACATTGGCAGTCCTCGAGAATAGGGTGTGACTTCCACAGTTAAACAGATTAAAAATAGTAGCATATACCAAGGCTCGTTCAAACAGTCGCCACATAATTTGTTCAACTGTGGAATGTCTTGACAACCTAAGAATTAAAAATAAACTACTGCCATTTTATATTATGAGTAAGTAATAATGTATGATAAACTGTTTCGAAAAATTCTGACTAAAACAATCGACAATTTTCAAATTGGATGAGTGAAGTAAAATAAGTTAGCAATGATGAAGTGTAAGTTCACAAAGCCAATTTAACAAAGTAATGTTCTTCAGCGAAAAAAAAAAAAAAAAAAAATATTGCTGTGAAACCTCATGTTTCCAATAAACTAGTAAAACAGTTTTTTTAACTTTGTAGTAAAATAAGAAAATTAAAACTACAATTATTATTTCTATTCGTAGCTTTCATCATTTAGGAGAACTTATTAATAAAGGGACTTCTTTATCATTAATTGTAGTTCATTTCAAAATGCAAAGCACACATATTTTTATATGCGATATGAACTGACTCTCAAAAAATCAAGAAATGATTTGTTTTTATGGAACAATAACACTTTTTTGATAAATGCTTTAGGCCCAACATGGCAGTTGGTTTTTTCAAAGCAGTTCCCATCTAAAATGGGTGTCGGCTCTACTTCTGACTCAAGGTTTTCTACCTGCAGTTTTGGAAAACCACTCTACTCTCCCCACACATGCACAAAATTAAATTTAAAATTCAAAATTGTACAAAAATGCCATACCCTATCTCATAACCTCTCTAGATTTTAACTTCTCACTTTACACAATCTATTATCTAAAATACTGCCTGTGTACCTTCAGACAACGAAAGAAATTCTGCATAATTTCTACGAGCTGATATTCGGATATATCATGTCCAGCCAGTTTGAGGTTATCATAAACAACATTTGGATGAATATTTGCTGCAGCAGAAGACTCCCTACCTCCTATCGCTTAATTAAGATATACAAACCTTGATGCAAACTAAAAATTATACTTATCGTCTCTGGAAAAGTTCGACTATTTCGTAAAATTTCATGGTTCTGGTCAAAAATCTTTAAATACTTACTCCACACTTTTTCCGGATATATCAGCGGCTCCAATAAAATCATCGGACCAAAATCCCTCAACACCACAACACTAAGACAAAATCGATATAACTTATTCTAAACGTAATTTCCCTCTATAATTTTCTACCTGCTTAGCCGTCAATTTGATAACCGACCGTTCCACTTCTACCAACTCTCTGCTGCTTCGATCTTGATTCTTTGGAAACCCACGAATACTGGCTATACTCGTTAGCAATAAATACTTTCAGTTTGACAACGCCTTGTAAAAGAGATTTCTTGACTACCGATGGTTTCAGGCCCGAGTAAGTGTAAAGCGCTTAGAACTTGCTATTTCGATGCTTTCTTCTCCATATATCTTTTATCTTTTAATTGTTTCATTCTAGAACACCGCTTTGAGGAATTTTTTAGTCGAATGAATCGATCCCAAGACTTATTTTTTGAAACCTGGTGATTATTCTATCGGTTTCTTTAGCCGAACCGCCAAGTTACGGGGACGTAAACGCACCAGCACCATTTGCCAAGCAGTGGTGAGAGACAAAGAGACAGACAGACACACACACACACACACACACACAGAGTCAATTCGAATAAATGAACATTAAAGTTAACAATAACAAACAACAAGAGGACGTGCACAAAGAATGTTTGACTCTCAGTAAAAATAGATTTTGACGTTTCGACATTTTTTGACGTTTTTTTAAAGTTTTTAACGTTTCGAGCATAGCTCTTTGTTGGAAAGGAGAAAAGGAAAAGTCCGAAGAAAGAAAAGAAATCGCCAACAGCACGTGTGTAGGGATTCTTTCAGTTTCCGTCTACCAAATCAGCTAACAAAGCTTTGGTCGGCTCAAGGCTATAGTAGAAGACACTTGCCCAAATTGTCACGTAGTGGGACTGAACCCGGAACATTATGGTTGGGAATTAAACTTCTTACCACACAACCACGATGTCTTTATGCTGACTTCCTCTCATGAGGAAGCCGTCAATATATCACAAGTTTAACATTGACGAACATATCGAATTTGAAATTCAATACCTCAGAGCTGTCTCTTTCTGCTCGAACACAGAGAAAGGATTTATATATAGCTATTTCTGCAGAAGAGTGACCAATAGGGGTCGCGACCCATTTGTACATTACACAACAGCCATTTCCATCCAAGTCAAGCCAACTTACATACAAAATGAAATTTTCCGAATCTGTAACATGCGCGCATGCGCAGCAAGGTAGACGGTAAAGTCTCCCAAAATAAACTGTCACAAATGACAAATGCACATTAATTAACTTTAATTAACTATCCCATCACTAACATTGATGCGTGCTCGAAGACTAACATGCAGTACGAAATAGTCTGCAAAAATAACGTGGTGTATCCTATATTGGAGTCGCCGTGCGCAAATTACATATTAGTATTAAGGAAAACGTCCTCACAAATACATCTAGAGAAACGTGACACACAAAAACATCACTGTTTACACCGAGACCATATAACAAACATTGGCATTTTGAGGATTAAGAAGGCTTTTCTCATTGATAAACTGAAACTATCTTCTAACAATAAACGTAAACTTCACAACACGGACTGGATATTATAACAGTACCTGTTCGAATATGTCACAACCGTCACTTGCTACATATCTGTACTAAAGATACCAGATACCCTCCTTTTCTTATGATAAAGGGATTTTAACATCGAAATGTTGAAATATAAGATGATTAAATTGTCTTCTTGTCATTGTCATTTGTATATTCATTCTACTCTTACTCTTTACTTGTTTCAGTCATTTGACTGCGGCCATGCTGGAGCACCGCCTTTAGTCGAGCAAATCGACCCCAGGACTTATTCTTTGTAAGCCCAGTACTTATTCTATCGGTCTCTTTTGCCGAACCGCTAAATGACGGGGACGTAAACACACCAGCATCGGTTGTCAAGCAATGCTAGAGGGACAAACACAGACACACAAACATATACATACACATACATACATATATATACATATATACGACAGGCTTCTTTCAGTTTCCGTCTACCAAATCCACTCACAAGGCATTGGTCGGCCCGAGGCTATAGCAGAAGACACTTGCCCAAGATGTCACGCAGTGGGACTGAACCCAGAACCATGTGGTTGGTAGGCAAGCTACTTACCACACAGCCACTCCGTTATTTTTAAAATAATTTTGATAACTACTTTGATCACATCGCTTTAATCAAAATAAGCAAGTCTATCAATTTTAACTTTATATTCATAAACAAAAAAATCCAGGGTAAATCTATGAACCCAGCAGCCTTAGGGAGAAGATGACAATCATGCTGTTCGGATTAAAATTAGAATCCGAGCGACATGAAATTAAATACAATATGGATTTTGCATCTCTTTCTCGCTCTCTGTCTCTCTTCCTTCTCTGGCTCTTTCACTATCTCTCTCTTCCTGTCTGTCTGTCCTTGTTTTCGTCTGTCTGTCTAACTATCTGCCTCTCTCTCTCTCTCTCTCTCTCTCTCTCTCTCTCTCTCTCTCTCTCTCTCTCTCTCTTCTGTTATTTCCAACAACCTCCTCTCACAAGTTCGATTTTTTTTTTACTTTTACAAAGGCTTCATTAAATTTTGAAGATGGGGAAACGAAATGTGAAATTCGAGCCCAATTAAATTAGTATTAATGACAAAAGACAAGAAACGGATTTTTATGAGAATTTAACAGTCCAGAAGCTCTACGGAGATCACCAGTTCTTTGTTTTTGGCTAGTTGAAATGACTTAGTGTAACAAACTGCGAAAGACACAACCCTATCATTGAAATTATTAACAACAGAACACGTCACCATAAAGAATATGTATATGGTATAATGGCATATAATTTGGTAGTTTGCTCTGTAGTCGAGAATTTAAATTTCCTCCGGGTAGATTTGAATTTAGCGTCTGTTTGGGCCCTGAGTTTTACAGTGACAATTGTTCGTAAACTTGATATTGGCCAGTTGTAGCTTGTCTTGAGCTATTTCAGATTTTGGCAAAATGTTCATGGACACAATAAGATAGAAATGGATAAAATTTGTGGTTCACAACAACTGAATCGTCTGTACTTTCTTGAATAAAATACTGCATTATATCCGTTATTATACCGCTTCATTTAGAGAGTGATAGATTTCAGAATCAGATGAGCCGAACAAAATGCTTTCAGAATCTTTTGGCTCATCAAATTTTAAGTTCAAATTTCGTCGGAACTGACTTTGTATTCCTCTCTTTCCTAGTGATAATAAAATAAGTAATTAAATGTAGCGTTCAATTAAAGTGATGTGTCTCGCTCATCAAATTAAGTTATAATTTAGAAACCGTTCTTTTTGCTTTCTGGGAAATAATTGTTCTTAAAAAAGAAAGGAAACGGGCTGTTGTTGTTTTTTCGCCCGATAGCAGACCTGATTGATCTGCCTTACGCTGATAGCCGTTGTAGCCGTGACCATCTTGCCTTATTATATATCTAGAACTATAGTTTCAAATGTGCTTTTCGTTTTTTATTAAGATAGCAGAATGAAATTTCACGGAGGTTCGAGTGAACATATAAACGCATTAACGGGGATGCGTTTACAATGTTGACCTCAAACCTCAATGAAATTTCATTCTGCTGTCTTAAAAAAAGCACATTTTTTGCAAAACTAGTTTTTTTTTAAATGTTTACCTAACATGTTCTTGATTTAGGTTTTAAACTCTACCCTATCATCCAATCAACTATTCAAAGAGCTGGTGTCAGCCGGGTTTCATTACATCCAGTAAGTTCTAAACTGTGGTACTTTCGATACTATAGAAATATCCTATACTTTTGAATGTGATATTTCATTAACTTTTCAAAAATACACAAAGCAGGTTAAACAATAAAACAGGAAAGAAATCGGGTATATTCTAAAACAAAATACAACAGGTGTGAAAGAAAGGTGCTTAATATAGGCACATACATATCTATACACATGAGTGCATACATACAGCCATACATATACACAAACATAAACATACAGATCTATCTATCTATCTATCTATCTATCTATCTATCTATCTATCTATCTATCTATTTATCTATCAATATTGTCACGCCTCCTTCCTTCAAACGGGAAGGAAGAGCTATTTTCATCATCCTTTTGGCTATGGCGAAAGAATGTATCTGGTGGACGCGTCTGAAAGGATTGGAGACAAACACTTTCCTCTCTGGTCAATCTCTCATCAACTTCTTCAAGTACCACTTGAAAAGGAAAGTGAGAGTAAAG
>NC_043010.1:44912480-44934980 GCF_006345805.1 Octopus sinensis
TCCAATCAGTGTCCTCTTGAAATATATCTGATTATTTCATCCCAAATATAAGGTTTGTATTATTTGATTCGCTGTCTTAAAAATTGCCAATAGAAGATATATTACATATTTTCTACAATATGAACAATTTCATTACTTCTATTAGCAAATGGAACACGTGTAATAATGAATAAATAATACCAAAAGTTGTTTCAGATCTAAGGGGCGCAATGCAAAGAAGAAGAGTGGCTGCAAATATACAGTATACTCGTAATTCTCATACTTGCAACATTTGCGGGTTTCTTTGTAAATCGTTGGTGGGACTCAAATGTCACGTTCGACAGAAGTATTATGACTGACAAAGGAAGTGTAAGTTGTCGGATCTTCATATGTCGAAACCTATTGGTTCCTACCAATCGAAATGCTTTACATTTTCTGGGAAGGGAGATAAGGCATCATACTTTTTCCTAAGGCAAAACATTTTGCAGGTGATTTGTACTGGAAGTGTTTTTATGCTTGCAGGAGAAAGCGATTATATAATGAAAATATGTCTATACATTGTTATCGAAACAACAGCCAATTTTTTAATTTCCTCAATGTCACTCGATGTAATGAAGGAATTGCTACACATGTAAAATTGCTTGTATTCAATGAAAAGTGTAAGCATTTTTTAAAGTTTAGTTGAATGGGGGCGATTATGACTTCGAGGTAAATGTATTCTTGCTTTCTTCAATGCAGAAATAAATATTTGTTGTTAATTCTTCCTTTTTAAGAATCAATTATTCATGTAGACCATGTGCAATAACGTATGAAACGTTGTGGTTCTCATGAGTAAATTCATTTCTTTTTCACTAAAGTTAAGGAATTTCAGTTTTTCGCATAGACTTCAAGCAGCCGTTCGCTTAAGACGGCCACAAAATGAAACTTTTGTTCTTCTTTTTGATATTGAAATTCCTTGTTAGCTAACCAAATAATTTCTGTGTGCAATGGCACATATTCAATAAAATTAGTGGTCGGAGAAAATGAGGCAATTGGCCGTAGTTTGCCAACCTTGCTTCCAGGGCATTACTGGTGTGAAAAGAAATACCTCACATGAAATTCGAAACCAAATTACTGCTTTGACCCTCCTCTCTTCATACCGATCTTTTTTTATTGTGGAACGTACACAAGATAAGTGTCAACCATCCTAATCAATCTACCACACTCATTATTATATCGGTGTTACTGGAACCAATGCGTGAGAATCGCATCAAATATTTACTACCATTTAGTTCGATTAAGGCAACGAGCTTGCAAAATCATTAACTAACTGGACAAAAGGCTTAGCGGCATTTCGTCCGTCTTTACGCCCTGAGTTTAAATTGGCCCGAAGTCGACTTTGCCTTTCATTCTTTCGGAGAACGATAAAATAAGTACCATCGAACACTGGGGTCGTTGTAATCGAGAAGCCGTCTCCCACAAAATTTCAAGCTCTGTTCCTGTAGTGGAAAATATTATTACTTTGGTGGAAGACGACGAAGTGGCAGAATCATTAAAGTGTCGGCCAAAATGCTTAGCGGCATTGCTTCAAGCCTTTTGCGCCTGAGTTTAAATCTCACCAAGATCCCCTTTGTCTCGCATTGAGTGTATAAGAATACTATTGGGATTTCTCTTCATATATATAAGTGTGGTTTCAATTTAGGTAAGGATATTTTGCTCGAGAGTAAAAGTTTGTTTTACGGACTAGATTTTAGACGAATCTAGGACTCAATAGACATTCAAGAGGTAGAAAACGCCTTTAAAAATTAATAGTTACACTTCTAAGCGAGTATTGTATTGAGGGACTTAGGTTTTAGATCTAAGTTAAGGCCATTTCACTTTATTTATGCTGTTAATGTCTTGAAATATCACACCAGCTCCTTTCTTTTAAAAGCACGGGGTTTTTGTTTCTAGTTCTCTAAAGAAAACTATAATTTATAATCCTGTAGCATCAACTTAAAGCATATTTTAAGATAAACTTTCAGCTAACAAACAAGTTTATATTTGCAGAATACTGTGAAAAATGTTTGGAAGACAGTGTCGTATCTGGATACTATGAACATCCACAACGTTGTGACGGCTTTGTACAATGCCAGTATGTTAATAAAACATTGACTGCTTTTGAACAGTTTTGCAACGAAGACACATGTTATAATAAAGAGACTCAGAACTGCGACTATTGTTCAGAAACTACATGCCAGAAAAGTAAGTATAAACTTAACATTGGATTTTTCGCATCGAAACCAAATTCATTAAAACTTAGTTAATTTAAAAACTGTTTCTAAGGGTAGTTTTCTTACACACATTCTTAAGACCGACCTCATTGGAAAATTTGGGGGTTACAGTCAAAAGAAGAGGTGAATAAATCAGCCGTAAATTTTGAAGATAATATTATCACTAATACACTGGAAGCGAGTATTATGTTTAATATAGAGCAACACTCATTTTTACTAAGATAAACACCGTACTAGTTTATATGTAAAGGTGGCGAGCTGGCAGAAACGTTAGCAGGCCTGGCGAAATGCTTAGCGGTATTTCGTCTGCCGCTACGTTCTGAGTTCAAATTCCGCCGAGATCAACTTTGACTTTCACCCTTTCGGGGTCGATTAAATAAGTACCAGTTACGCACTGGGGTCGATATAATCGACTTAATCCGTTTGTCTGTCCTTGTTTGTCCCATCTGTGTGTAGCCCCTTGTGGGCAGTAAAGAAATAGGTATTTCGTCTGTCTTTACGTTCTGAGTTCAAATTCCACTGACGTCGACTTTGCCTTTCATCCTTTCGGGGTCGATAAATTAAGTACCAGTTGCGTACTGGGGTCGAGCTAATCGACTGGCTCCCTCCCCCAAAATTTCGGGCCTTGTGCCTAGAGTAGAAAAGTATATGTAATATAATTTAATTTGGGATAATCAACAAATACAAACTTTTTTCTTGGTTTCATTGGGCAAAACAAATTTTATTTTTCATTGCAGAATGTGATTATCCCACAAAGTTTAAGGATGTTTTCTCTTGCAACAAATATTTTGAATGCGATAACTCGGGTTTCAATTACGAAGCAAAGATTTGCCCACCTCAAGAAAGATTCGACCAAAAAACATCACGCTGTGTTTCAGATTACAGATGTGTAGGACCTGTTCTCATTAAACGTATGTTTACATTTATGCTTCTCCTTTTACTTATTGTTTCTTTTTCACATCAGATAATTTGATCGTGAAGTCTTCACGATCATATTATATTTCAGTATTTAGTTACGTCGCTTTACTTTCTTAGTTTATAGCTCTTACCTGATCTCTAAAATATATATTAGTCAAATACAGTGGTCAACTTAAAAAATGTCACCATTTAGTTTGAAAATCTGATAAATATCTTTACAGTCATACAAAATTTTAAAATGAGTGAAACAGTATTTAGTAGCCATGTCGCTTTAAATTCTGGATTCAAACTCTGCTTAGTGTTGGTCATAGATTCAAGTACTGTAGGCGGAAAGTTAATAAATCAAATTGTTTTAAGTAATCTACACAATTAGAAAAATATTACTGAATCTTTTAGCTCTTATAACTCACTGTATATTATAGAGCTCCTTGAATCAATTACATATTTACTTTTCAATTGACAGAATTCTGGACTATATGTGGTACTTAGTTATTTTTCTCTTACAATTATGTTACCTACTGATGAACTATGTCTATAAATATGTATGCATGTTCTTTTTACTGATTAGCCATCGTGACTTGAAGGTTCATATTCTGAAAAAGCTTCTAAATATCGTTGGATGATAAAACATAACAGCTCAACTCAAATATTCCTAGTGGTTTGTTATGAATAGATTTTTTTAATGATGGATGATAGAGATTCAAGTATAGCATGATGGATTTGATGTTATGGTAAGGGGTGTAAGTCTACATATTGCATATTAAGAATGGAGTACTTCATAATGGATTAAAACCTAAAAAATAAACAGAGATAGTGTGACTGCTCTCCGCAAAACGTAATCAATCACTTTTTTCCTGGAAATATTTTTTAAAATGGTCACACTTGCTGAAGATTTCTGAGCCAATATTTGGATCGTCCGCAGATGTATCCATACAGACACAGCACAGGCAACGCTTTCAGGTGTTTTTGGATAAAGAGTTCAGAAATAACCCAGTAGGTTTACCATTAATTCCTTCAACTAATTCCATTAATTCATAGGTCCCGCTAGTAGATCCCGTATGTAATAGGGCGAATTCACATAGTTAGTGATAATTTACAAATTTTGAGTTTATTGTTAGAAGTAAGACTTCTTGTGGCTATGTTACAGATGTATGAATTAACTAGTAAAACTAATATAAAAGATTTATTTTGCCTATGGTACATTTTTGTAATGTTCCTTGATGACAACCAGTTGGATTAAAGAGAAAAGGCTAATGTAATGAAAATAAAATAATAAAAATGTGGTTATTTGTTTACTCAATTAAAAATACGTGTAAAGATTTTAAGCTATGAGAAAGATATATAATACCCCCTATATATAAGAAAAATAAAACTTAAAAGAAGAAAAAGTGAGGGAAAGTACAGATGAAGAAAAATCATTTTGTACCATCTCTGAATTGTGAGATATTATTTGCTATTGGTAGATCCATGAAAATAAATTGCACCCCCGGCCTTGGAAGCCTTTTAAAGAGCGGTTTTTAAATGTTCTCTCTCTCAGACTGGTAAATTTCTCATTGGAACAAAAAATTTCACAAGTTTTCTGAATAATTCCCAAAGAACTATTATAAAAGACTCATGTTTACTTATTTAAGTACATTTTTGAAATGAATATAGCCTGTTAAAAACCAACAAAGTCTTTGCTATTTTTGCTCATTATCGGATATTTTAAAACGTTGATAGATCTGGTTATAATAATGAAAGATTGAAGTTTAATAATTTATCTATTGATTCTTTTCAATATATTCTCCCCCCTTGATAATAAACATAACAAAAGATATTATGATTTGATATATGTTATCCATAGTGAAGATTTATTTGTTGAAAAAAAGTAAATAAAGATTTGAGAGTAAGGTAAAATTATAGGCAGTCTTTAATTTTTGAAATAGTAACTTGATAACTAGGAATCTTTTGGCGATGATTTTTACAAACTGGAAATACTGGCTACCCTCGTTTCAACTCGAAGGAAAACTGACGCTTCCAGAATAACTTATATTTAGCATATCAAATAAATGTTTACTTTTATGCTACATTTCACCTATAGTTTACTAAAATCGGGATAAGTCTTACGAAATAAAGTTAACTTAAATAGATTTAATTTGCATAAGCATTTTACCGATCACTTTAACGCGAATTTAATGACGAAAGGTTCTGTGTTATAAAAAGACATACAATTATCTGAATACAGTGAGATGACTGTAGATGTTTTGAAAACAACTTGCACGTACAAGTACTACCAGTAGAAAGCTCTGCATACTGGAAGCCAGCAATTGTATGGGGTCAACAGGAGAGAATGTGCGCCTTTTCAGGGCCTACCTCTTGACGGCATCATTGCGAACTGTAATGAGGCCCCACTTACTAGATGAACTGGTTATCAGATACAGCTCAATATTCTTCTAGCCGTAGCTCATCGTCTTTTTTTAATCAAATCCAATGGCTAACCTTTTCCGCTGTAGTTTGGATATCACTCATGGTGTTATTTGCTTTACAATAAGTTAGGCCTAACGATAACTACAGTCGCCTCACATTGTGTCCAATGAATCCTCTACATCCGACTTCGATTGGAAAATACTCCGCTTTCCAGCCTGCGTCTTCCTCGAGGAGGTTTGCAAAACGTTCAATCTTTCGCATTTCTTTTTTTCAGCGTGTTCTGAAACATTCAAGCCGTCTAAATCTCTGGGCAAATTCTGGCAGAAGGATGCTACAGGTTGGATTGAAAAGGAGTGTGGTCCTGGTACTGGTTTCGACGTCAAATCATGCACTTGTGCTAAAATGATTCCTGTGAATGATGGTAAGTTCGAAAGCAACTCATTTAATCAATTATATCAAAAAAGTAGATGTGTGTGTAGGAGCGGAGGAAAATGTCTTTGAGTGAGAATGATTCGAAGTCTTAATACAGACAAAAGAGATGAATGGCAGGAAGATCATACTGTGTGTATGCACAGAGTTCCCTTTTCGGAATGATATATAAGTAGAGATGAAAAAAAGTATTGAGAAATTTGTATTTCGGAGTAGTATAGAATATAGGACTTGCATGTCAGTAGCAGATGAGGTATGGAATCAAGGTAGGATCGGAGAGCCAGATACTAAGTGAAGAGAAAGCAGAATTAGCTAGGAAATTTTAGTTCTAGTTTTTAGTACCTACCAAAGTGCAGAATTTGCCTACAGTGACAGGTTCAATATTGTATTGGACTACATTTTATGAATATAGGTAATTAGCTTCGTTATATATGCCTCTATTCAGAATGGGAATCGAATTGTACTCAACTTTATCTTTTTATGATCTTCTGTGGATCGCCAATACTCATTTTTTACAGATATACCTTTGTCATATACCTCTGTTACACATTTTGTTTATATTTGAACTGTAACTCAACCTGTTTACTATATACATATTGGGAATTAACTTGATACATTCTAATTGTATATAACGAATAAATGGTGATTAGCATTTTAATGAAATTAAATTTTTACTCAAACCATTAGACTCGATTTCTTTATGACTTTCTAACAATCGAACTTCTATGAAATTTTAAGATATTTGTTACTGTTCATGTTTGTTTTTGATTTTTTTTTCTAGCTAAAACTTGTCTAATTCTTGATATGCCGCTGAAGAACAGTTGTGTTGAACTCTCTCATAACTATTGGGTGAATAATCTTAACGTTACGTTTTCTAATGGTGCTGCTCAATTTACTACTGGTTCTGGCCTGGTGATTCCAGCTTTGATAAACAACGATTTAGGTGAGAATGTTGAAATTAGTATGAACTTTTATATTAAAAGTTCTCCCAAAGATTCGTACACCATTGTGACTAACGGAAATTGCGATCGTAAGCCTTCACTCAGTATTGGAGTCGAAAATGCAAACACCTTCCCAACAGTTTTTGGCTTTATGAAATTAGAAGGAAATGTGTCCCCAGTACAGATGAGGACAAGAGTGGTAAGTGAAAGAAGATATATTGTTTTAAAAATATATTTTTATTTAAGTAGTCTGAAATTGAATAGTAAAACGTAACTGATACAAAGCGTGATGATGTATATCTCTAATGGTAACAAATGTCCATAAATCAAAGAATTAACTAATGCTTATTTCCCGCAAGTATATTTCAGTAAATGGCTTTAATTTCTACAGTCAAATGTATTATCCATTAATCGGGGACTAATCTTATTGACTTAAGGATCGTATCATTCCAAGCAAACCGATGATAATATTTGTGATCGGAAGTGAATCTGTTTCAACATATTGTGTTTCTGATGTCTACAACGGTTAACCGTAGAATATTAACCCCCTTATTGGGGTTAATTTTCAATAACACAATGTACTTTTGCTTAAAATTTCAACTTTTCGGTTCACCACTTTAAGTATAGTAACCTGCACTTAATTATATGACATATTTGTTCACCATAACATCGACAGTTACACGTTTTAACATAATATAAATTGTTAGTGATAAGAAATACAGATCTTAGAATATCATCGATATGAAGCGAGCGCTACGAATAGAGAAGTAAGCTTGGAATTAACCGGGTTTTTGTTTCCTTCAAATTACTTCCGGTTAAAATATATGTACGTCCCAACACACCATTTTTCTACTCTTTTAAGCTTGAAGAAAAATAAATATTAATTCTGTTTTCCTATTCATAGACTAGGGAGACAAAATTAGTATTCATCGTTATATTGCCAATAGAAACCATAGGTAAGAATTAAAATAATAATATTTAATTTATCATAGGTATTAAACGAATGGTATAACATCAGATTTGGAAAGTCAAGCGATAAAGTGCGAATGTACTTGAATAACAATCTTCAAAAAGAAATAAAAATTGAGGGTAAGTGAAATTATAAAATCAGAATTTAATAAAAATATAAAATAAATAACAAGTTTAAAATATTTTCAGATCAACCAGATCCCTTAACTTTTGTGTCGTGTATTTCAGTAAATCAATACTAATTCAATAGAACATATTCATAAAACATGTAAGATTAATTCATTGTACGTTATTTACATTTGACGGATATTTGTCCTCATCTTCTTTGTTGTTGCCACCACATTTCGGCTGATATACCCTCCAGCCTTCATCAGGTGTCTTGGGGAAATTTCGAACCTGGGTTCTCATTCCTAAGGTATTATTATTATTATTATTATTATTATTATTATTATTATTATTATTCAGGTCACTACCTGGAATCGACCTCGGAATCTTGGGGTTAGTAGCCCGCGCACTTAAACACTACGCCATATGCCCGTGGGCATATGGCATAGTGGTTAAAAGCGCGGGCAGTGACCTGAATAATAATAATAATAATAATAATAATAATAATAATAACATCAAAAAATACCTTAGGAATGAGAACCCATGTTCAAAATCTCCCCAAGACACCTGATGAAGGCTGGAGAGTATATCAGCCGAAACGTTGTGTTAACAACAAAGAAGATGAGGACAAATATCCGTCTAATGTAAATAATGGACATAACTCCTCATCTCTTAAATATAGAACTGTATTAATTCATTGTGCCTGATACTTATGTTTTATCGTATTGTTACCTTTCTCTCTCATTACTATGAGAAATATATCGATACCAATACTACTAGATGTACACTTTATGAAATTAATCAATTATATCCCCTAAATTAAAAGCCAAATATCTAAGTGAATAAAGCATTATATAGTAACTGGGTTCATATATGATGCAGGCACGTCTTTGTATTTGAATAGGAGATTTATTTTTACCGGACTCTGTTGTTGTTGGACACGCCGAAGAGGAGGTTTAACTTACATTCACTTACCATCATGAAGCCGAATATACAGTTGCCGAAAAAGACATATATACTTTTAAAAATATAGACTTTCTATTGTATATATTTGTGGGTCAAATCTTTTATATTTTGTAATCTCCAAATAGTTTGTGCCTGGTTTTCGATTGGCGATATTATTTATACATTTAGAAATAGTGTAATTCTCCATCAATCTTTTAGACCTTGTTGTACTACTAACCTCTTATTAGTGCAATCAGTGGGAAGACAAGAACAAAACCGTATCTAGACATATACATATTGAAAAAAGACTTTATAACGAGTAGCAATTAAGCGTATTTTCTATGGCGTCTTTAGACAAGACATTTAATTCTAAGCTAAGTTCACATAGATATACAAAATCGATATAGAAAATAAGTTTCTAGTAAGGGAATATTATCTGTCATAGACGGTTGTTACTTTTAAGGATTGGTTTATCGCTCTTCTCTTTGGTGACAAGAAGCTAGAGATAAGCTCTAGATGTTTGGACCTATCTTGGATATCGTAGAAGGATTTAGAGATATTACAATTTTGCTTTAATTTTCAGGTGCTATCGAAGTAGTTGACAGTGCATTGAGTATTGGAAAACCTTGTGCTCAAAACGTTTTCGTTGGTTCAGTAAACATGGTGAGTTACATTTTTCTTACACAATGTCATAGATTGGAAATGGATTCATAATGTAGTAATTAATGTCACATATTTGTAGTATTGTGTGTCTTACAAAATTCTCATACAACAGACAATACCATACATTCACAATATAGTGTTCAATATTCTGACTCATACGATACAGATTTTAAGAATGCACATCCGTTTCATGAATACATCCGCTATAGTATCAGAGGAACTACAACAAATCTACAACAATTTAATCTACGACCATAGAATCTAATTTACTATTATAAAACTTATTCTACGTCTATATGATCAAATTACAATATTACCTTATATACAACTACATAATTTACCTACCAATGTACAGTGTATCATAGTATTTTACATTTTAACCTACAATAATACGATGTAATATATAGATACATTATGTTATATATCGCTTTTCAATCTAATAAATTAATACTGCATAACAAATAAGAAAATAAATGAAATTATAAAATTCTTTCTTTTTGCTCTTTCAACAGTTCAAGCTCACCAAATGCCCATCATGGTAAACAGACTGTAACTATTCACGTTCAATGAAAACAACTCATCGAAAGAGAATTTGATGTTTAAAAATAAATTTATAACTGTCCCTTTTTTAACTGAATAAATACATGAATCAGCTACTAAAGTTGGCATTAACAATTGCTAAATTGATTTGTTGGCGTTATCTTTCTTGTTATATCTTTTTGGCTTCAGCGCATAACATTAAAAAAGTAACTTTAGTATTACCCTGCTTGTACGTATTTACATCAATCAGAGAAAAACAAAAGGCAAAGGAAATTTCGGTAGCGTGCAATATATATTTTGTGACTTAGTCAAGCTGTGACTGCGAAGTAAACTTCTTTAGCCGCTTAACTATGCGTACATTATCTGGCAAAAACTGACAGGAGAAAAGCGCAGGCACCTAGTTATCGTAACACAGTAACATTAATGATGAATTTTATTTTGCTTGCAGCAGATAAATTAAAAAAAAAACTTTTTGTAGTCAGGAGTGGCTGTGTGGTAAGTAGCTTGCTAACCAACCACATGGTTCCAGGTTCAGTCCCACTGCGTGGCATATTGGGCAAGTGTCTTCTGCTATAGCCCTGGGCCGACCAATGCCTTGTGAGTGGATTTGGTAGACGGAAACTGAAAGAAGCCTGTCGTATATATATATATATATATATATATATATATATATATATATGTATGTGTGTGTATGTGTTTGTGTGTCTGTGTTTGTGTGTCTGTGTTTGTGTGTCTGTGTTTGTCTCCCTAGCATTGCTTGACAACCGATGCTGGTGTGTTTACGTCCCCGTCACTTAGCGGTTCGGCAAAAGAGACCGATAGAATAAGTACTGGGCTTACAAAGAATAAGTCCCGGGGTCGATTTGCTCGACTAAAAGCGGTGCTCCAGCATGGCCGCAGTCAAATGACTGAAACAAGTAAAAGAGAGAGAGAGAGTATCTATGTTTGCACGTGCATCTTCATCAATATCTCATATGTGAGATTTATTATAATAAAGCCTGTAAACCGATCAATGATGAATTACTTTCTGATTTTTAAGGGATTAAAGACCAAAACATTGACTTCTCAGATTGTGGATGCCTGTTATTTTGTACTAGCTGACCCCGTACCGTAAAAAATGACGGCTAGTTGTAGTATTTTATATATAAAATAGGTACAAAAAGGGGAAAAAAATCAAACAGTGATTCAACTGTGTCTGTGCGTGTGTGTATGTGTGCATGTGTATACATCTATATGTGTGAGTAGCACAATCTGTAGCGAACGCGGTTTACTATACTTTGTCACAACCCTCTTCCTTCCTTTTTAAGTGTGTCTGTTTATATATCATATATGTATGTGTAAAAGCGCGAGAGTCTATGATTCTATTTTCTATATATGTTTCTAAATAAACATACACAAACACATATACACTCACTCAAATATATAAACATATTTTACACACACACACACACACACACACACACACACACACACACACACACACACATACACACACAAACATTCACATTTCTTTCTTTTACACGCACACACATATACTCACACAGAGTTGAAGCACTGTTTGATTTTTGTTTCAACGTTGGATTTTACCATCTCACTTCCATCAGTGGATCACCCCTTCCTTTCTCATTCATATGTTGTGCCGGAGAAATACACAAGAGTATTATTACAGTAGAAGATAGACGACCGTCTCTTTGCTACATCCTGTCTCTCATTGCTATTAATTTCTCTCACTCCCTCTCAGTCACTCCCTCTCACCACTTCTTCTTCACTGAATTAGTAATTACTCCTACACCGTGGTTTTGGACAAATATATATATATATATTATATATATATATATATATATATATATATATATAAACACTACGCTCATTATTATATTAGATGCCTGTGAAATCACCATGGGAGAACACCAGATACGAGGGGCGTTCAATAAGTAATGTCCCTGACCCACTTCCCATAGCAGTAGAGCAACGACACTTGGCACAGTTATTAGTCTTTTCCTACATAGGAACTACCCAGAGTTATGCATTTCTCCCATCGTTTGATACAGCTGTGGAGACCGTTTTTGTAGAAGACCCCAGCTTGGTCCTCCAACCACGACGTGACTTCAGAAATCAAGGCTGCATCATCTGGGAAACGCTTTCCTTTCAAAATCAACTTCATGGCTCGGAAGAGGTGAAAATCAGAGGGTGCAAGGGGAGGAGTTCATAGCTGCACGCCTGTGCTTCTGATCTGGCGACACGCGAGTTGTGGACCGGAGCGTTGTCCTGCAGGAGGAGGATGCCTTTGCTGATCTTGCCCCGCCTCTTGATTTTGATAGCTTCTCTTAATTTCCTCAAAAGTGAAGCATAATAGGCTTCTGTAATTGTGGTACCCTTTGCCAGGAAATCTGTCATCACTGCTCCGTCCTGGTCCCAGAAGACTGTGAGCATAACCTTGTCAGCGGAGGGCTGCACCCTTGCCTTCTTTGGAGGAGGTGAGTCACGGTGCTTTCACTGCATTGACTGGGCTTTGGCCTATGGATCATAGTGATGGACCCAAGTTTTATCCTGTGTGATCAGTCTTTTGAAAAATTTTGACTCATCCTCTTGGCACATCTCCAAATTCATCCTCGAGCACTCAACGCGTTCTTGCTTCTGGAAAGGTGTGAGCAACCTGGAAATCCATCTGGCAGACACCTTTTGCATATGCAAATGGTCATGAATGATAGTTTCCACAGACCCGGTACTAATCTTGACCTTATGGGCTATTTGGCGAATAGTTATGCGTTGACCTTCCAAAATGGCAGCCTCAACTTGACGGACAGACGTCTCATCAACGGCAGAAGGGGGCGACCAGATCTGGGAGCTGTTTCCACAGAGTTCCGATTATGTTTGAATTCACAATGCCAGCGTTTTACAAGGTCATATGATGGGGCATCATCACCATAAGTTACTTTCATTTCATCAAAAGTCTCCCGTGGTGTGCGTCCTTTCAAATACAAAAACCAGATCACTGCTCGACACTCAACAGGCTCCATTTCACACTTGACTCAGTTCAAACACCTGTAAATCAGAAACCACAATTAGTTCAGAGCTGTAATTCGCCACTTAATCTATAGAGGTATCAATAAGTGCACATGCAAAATTTCAGCTAGATCAAACAACTGCAAGTGGGTCAGAGGCATTACTTATTGAACGCCCCTCGTATTATGAAATATTGTACATGTGATGAGTTTGAAGGTCTTTGTTATATTTCTAAGTACAGCAAGTGTGGTGTATAACTTGATATGTCATACGCCACACTAATCTTGATACCTGCAGCTACGATTACACTTTGTGTTAAAGGAGAATAGTTTGTTGTGTAACCACTGAATCTTACCGTATAAGGATTCAGTGCAACTTTGACGTGAGACGTCCGGATGAATTGTGGATAACATTAGTATGTAGAGAGGAGTGATATTTTCTGCAGAAGTGTGTTAATAAAAGCAGTTTTAAAAAACGTGAGTGAGGCAAAATAAGTCCATGCGGTGAATAAAAATTAGTATTGAGTTGGAGATTTTTCAGTGGATGTTACAAAGCAGTAGACCAACATAAACATGCGATCCAAGAAATTGAAGACTCAAAGAGATTTTAAGCAGGTAGCTAAGCTTGACAGTCAAAATCAACATAACTTTGGCTGAACTTCAAAGGGACAAGAGAATAAAATAAGAAAAGCAAATATTCAATAGATATCATTATATGTAAGATGTATTAGTGGCTACTGAGAAAGGAAATAGCTTTGAGCTAGCAGATCCTTATAGGTTGGAATTTCCGAACGCTCCATTGTGGACATGGTCAAACAGCGACGGATCTTCCAGGTCATATATAGATAGGATACTAATTAGAAAAGTAGACAGAAAAATAGCTAAGTGTCCACAGTTTTACCTGGTCAGCTACAGTGATCATAAAATGGTCACCTGTAATCTTGACATAGATAAGGTTAAAAATAGAGGCTCCGGTTACTGGAAACTTAATACGTCCCTTTTGGTGATTAAGGAGTACAGAGACCGGATTAGGACTATAATTCAGAGGGCGCTATCTGGTGCCATCATTAATAACAAATGGTGGTATGCCCTCAAGCGAGCCATCAAATTCGAGTCTATTAGATATAGCATAGGATTAGTGGTTAGAGAGGCTAGGGGGGAATCTACTCTAGTTAAGGAATTAGAGGAAGCCTTGAAAACTGGCTCTGCGGTTCAGGTGACGGCCAAGAGACTGGCGTTAAACCAGCACCTCGAGGCCAAACACATGGGCTGCATTGTCAGGGCTAGGATCCGCGCAATGGGTTGTGAAGGAATCAACGCCGTGAGATGGGCCCGAGTGGTGGAAGCTCAGCGTGGTAACGACGCCACGATTCGATCTATGACAAACCAACAAGGTGAGTTGATAAACGAGCCCGAGGAGATGTGTGAGGCCTTTCAGGAGCACTTCGCTCAGCTTTTCGGTGAGTGCGGCGGACTGGATAGGAGGAGGGCCTTTACGGACCTCCTCGACGGGCTGCTGCGCTTATCGGGGCGAGATGCGGAGGGCTGTGAAGGGCCAATCACGCCTGGGGAGGTGGTTGAGGCGATGGCGGACTGCGGCGCGGGCAAGGCGCCGGGTTTAGATGGTCTACCCTATGAGTTATATAAGAGTATGCCAGACTTGTTCGGGCACCTACTGGCGGAGGTCTATACGAACTGGCAGCAGAACGGGTTCATACCCAGATCTGTGCGCCGGGGAGTAGTGATACTCGTCAGAAAGGACCCGAGCAAGGGGGAGTGCATTGATAATTTCAGGCCCATCACTCTGCTAAACACAGAGTTGAAGATTTTGGCCAAAGTGTTATCGAAAAGATTGGCGCGTGTCGCGGATGGTCTGATCGGGGAGGCACAGACATGTGCCGTTCCCGGCAGAACCATTCAGGATAATCTCCATCTTATGCGGTACACTATAGAGAGGTTTAATAGTGATTCTGGCAAGGGTGGGGCACTGGTCCATTTAGACCAATCTAAAGCATTGGATAGGGTCGACCATCGCTACCTGGTATCTGCCCTGGTACAGTTCGGGCTGGGCCTTGGCTTCCTCAGGTGGATTATCCAAATTTACGACAACATCGACTCGGTAGTTCGGGTGAACGGCTTCTTGTCGAAGCCGTTCGACATCAAGCGCTCGGTTCGTCAAGGGTGTCCGCTCTCCCCGCTTTTGTACGTGATGGCTCTTGAGCCATTACTGCGAAAACTGAGCGGCATCCCGAGACAGCCAGGTAGTGGAAAATCGGTGTCAGCGTACGCGGATGACAACACCACCATCGTAACCGAAATGGATCACCTACGTAAAGTAGACAAGGCCATAGAGGTTTACGAGACGGTGACAGGAGCAAAAGTTAATCGCGAAAAGTCAGTCGGCTTGCAACTCGGCACCTGGAGAGGCAAGTCGATGCCTCCTGACAGCGTCGTGGGACGTTGGACGGAGGGTCCGATTAAGTTGCTAGGGGTTTGGTTCGGTCCAGACCTCCAAATAGAGAAGAATTGGGGCGAGGTATCGAGCAGGGTGGCTGCAGTAACCAAGATCTGGTCTTGGCGGTGGCTATCCCTGAAAGGGAGGGCGGAGGTAGCCAATGTGTTTATCGCATCGGTTATCACCTACCGCCTTTCCGTCGTTCCTTGCCCTGATTCGTAGTTGATCAAGTTGGAAAGACAGCTCTTCTACTTCTTGTGGAAGGGCGGGAAACCACTTGTGAAACGCTCTACTTGCTGTCAACAACCGTTAAAGGGTGGGCTAGGGATGCCTTGGCTGATGATGCGCAGACATGCGCTGAGGTTAAGACATCTGTGGCTCTACCTGGATGGTGAACAGGTGTGGTCTCCGCTAGCAAAACTGATGTTTCCCAAGTTCACTAGTTTCGGTGGATGGGAAACCTGGCTGAATCGTAGATCGAAACTGGGCACATGGTACACGGAGTGTCGCAAGGCTCTCCTGCTATTCCGTCGCTCGGGCAACGCCTGCGGTGGGGGTTCCACCACATTCTTCTATAGAGGGTTGGTAGAGGCGGAATGGGAAGATACCTTGGGGGAAACCCTAGGTCTCGACGATAATCAGCTGGCCAGTCTGTTCCGATGTACGTTCGAGCCGAAGACACTGGACAACTTCCAGATGTCTCTGACATGGCAATGCTACAGAGGAGCTCTACCTGTTCGGGATAAACTCGCAAGGCACGGTGGCCAAGACAGTCCTATATGTCCAAGATGCGAGCGGGATAGGGAAACCGCCCCGCACGCTATTGTTCATTATTCGGTCGTGTTTGAGGTGTGGGTTTATGCCGAACAGTTGTTGTCAAGCACACGAAGAGTACAGCTATCGACTGAGTCTATTACAAAAATTGACCCACCAGATTTCCTCGCGAAAGAAGGTAAAAATTGTTTTCTCGTTGTAGTAGCAATTGCGAAAGAGGTGATATGGAAGACGAGAATGAAAGGTTTACGGTCAGGCAAGTTCATCTCCGGCCCTGGTTTGATGAATTACTTCATCTTTCACCTGAAAAGGAAGATAGGGCTGGAGAGAAAATGCCTGACTAAGAGAGTGTATGAAGAACGATGGAAAGATGTAGCACGAAAGTTGCGAGTGGATGATAC
Source organism: Octopus sinensis (assembly GCF_006345805.1). Classification (NCBI taxonomy): domain Eukaryota; kingdom Metazoa; phylum Mollusca; class Cephalopoda; order Octopoda; family Octopodidae; genus Octopus; species Octopus sinensis. The sequence goes on from NC_043010.1 coordinate 44,929,263, forward strand.
CACATAAATGTAAAACTAGACGAAACCAAAGTATCAGTGGGGAGGCGGGGCTCGTGGGGTCCGAGCTAAACCCGCTCCCATTCCATCCGTAATGTCTTCTGGTCTGTTCCTCATTCGATTTTTGATATTTTTGTAATTTTTGTAAATTTTTAAATTCGCCTTTTTTGTAAACCCATTCGTTAATCTGACCCCACATCAGGTTGTATTGTCCCCTCTATGTTTGCCCCTTGTGGGTAATAATAAAACAATTTATTTATTTATTTTCTCTTTATAAATATTTCTATTTCATCATAACTAATTTTAATTTTTGGTTGATCCTGTATCAGTTATTATCTGGTTATTATTGTGTATCGGTGAGTGTCTATAGTGACTTTTGTTATTGTTGAACTGTTACATTCGTTTTGTTGAAAAACTGTGATAACTGCGTGTGGCAGTCCTTTTTGTTACAATTTCCCCTTGTTTGAAGTGGGAATTATTGTTTTTCTGTGGGGCGTTAGTCTAAATGCATTTTTATTCCGTGGGGCATATTTTCCCATTAATTTATTTTCCGAGGGGCGTTAGCTCAAATCTTGTATTTAAACAATGTTTGACTCAATTGAGTCGGAAAAAAAACTGTCAGGACCAATAATTGGATATGCCAATCTTATCGTCACCTATGGCACCAGTGCAGCCTCCAGCTACACCAAAAGCAAATTTTGCTGATGCTGCAAAAACCTAAACAAGAAACCTCAACACTGAGTTGAGTGAAATAAGCAAATTTAAAGGGATATTGAAAAACGAGGGGATGGAAGTCCAAACAACCCTCCAATTGAAATTCCGCACTTAACAAACAGGACAAACATAATTTTCAAAACATATATTGTAAAAGAAGAAAAACAAGACGCGGCGTCTATAGAAGCGGTAGAGAGGTGTCTCTGACCAATCTGGTTGGACATCATCTGCATAACACGTGTTAAGAAGTTTGCTGCCATCGAGGTGAGATTCACAAACGAAGAGAATGCCAGGCAGCATTCTACGAAGACTTTAAGGACGTCAAAAGTAAAGATAAATGAAATACCACCAGAAGTAGATGCTGCCTGGCTAGTGGCAGCAGCAGTTGTGGCTTGGAGGACAAAATGTCGATCCTCCAAGCAACAGCAACCGAAAAGCAAAATTGGCAGGGGTAAGGACTCGAAATGTTAATCCAAGCAGCCCCTGCTGATTTAGACGAAATTCCAGGAGTGATCCAGGTGAGAGACACAATGCTAATAGCGATGGTAGAGGGGAGGAAGCCTCGCTGTTTGAAATGTGGTAAGAAAGGCCACATAAGGACAGAATGCGGCTCTACCCCCAGAAAAAATGGTAGCTCCCCACCACCAGAAGAGGAAAAAACAACAACACCAACTACAACGGAGGAAATGACGAAAAAGGAAAAGTCTCCCACGAAGGAAATAGACAGAGATAGCGACGAAGTAAAAGGTGAGAGGTGGAGCACAAAATGTGGGAAAAGAAGAAACCCACAACCCACATATGCAAGCACCTCATCACATGCACACAAAAAGAAAAAAAATCTACAACAGTACCAGAAAAAAAAAGGAAGACAGAAACGTAATGGCAGTCAAAGAAAGTAACTCAAGGCGGCAGCTTGATTAGATGTGGTACAAACAGCAAAAGCTGTGGACTGTTATAAAGGACCAAAAGGGATAAATATATTTGCCACAGACATGAAAAACTATCAGATTTTGAAATCTGAATTCCATCATAACATAGGCCCTCTTCGAAAAGACGTTTCCCCCAAAATTTTTGAGGGCCTATCAAATACCATCCCACAATCCAGCGCAGACGAATTGAGAGATGGCCATAACAGGCCATCTCGCACCATATAAACAGTAAATCTTTTATGAGTATTCATGTTGGACGTATATTGAACTCTACTATTTTCCTCTAGTTAACTCTCTCATATCGTCTCTGAAGGGATATCCCTAATATCCCAGAAACAGCTGTAAAACTACCTTCCTCTTTATAAATGTCCTATAAATTCCACATTGCCTTGGCTTTGTTGTCATTATATTTAACATATACATGCTCGCACAAGACCTGCATTAGACTCCTCACTCGTTTTATTATTATCGAACCGAGAGTCAAACTACGGTCCTCCAGTAGCACTTACATAGCCTTACCTGCCATCTTGGGTCTTCTGGATACCAATACTTTTCATATATATATATTGCTAAATCCACAAGTTTTTTATACTCTCTCTATTTTATAGAAATCAGGATAAAATCATGTTAATGATAATATCAAGTGGCCAGCATGAAATAAAACCTTGTGGGTAAATTTTGTACTAAAATTAATAACTATATATGTATATTATATAATTATATCAAAGGGATCAGGAAATAACCTGCTCCAACATGCTACAAGAAGACGCCAATAGGCACTATAAGCCACTGTTAACTCTTACAAAAACACTGGTTGTAAGCGAGTAAATGAAAAGCACAGCATAAAACTCCACAGTATTGGATCCAATTTCGGGATTGAAGCAATGTTTTTGTTGGAGTTAACAGTGGCTTATAGCGTCATTTGGTGTTTTCTTATAGTATGTTGGAGCTGGTTATTTCCCGTTTCCTTTAATATAATTTTATATAATATAACTAGCAGTAGAACCCGGCCTTGCCCGGAATTAAGTTACGATTATTAAGCTAATCAAGTTCTTTATTTCAAACCAAACTAAGTAATATCGACGTCAAATTTGGGCAAAATCCGTTGAAATTGGTTATATTATATATATATTATATCTATATATATAAAAGTGAAGTTGTGTGAGTGTCTGTCTCCTACGATTTAGATTCCTAACTACTCCCACATTTTGCGGTGCAGTTTAACCAAATTCGGGTATCTTATAGTCGTGATTCATATCGAGCCCGTCTGGGTATTAGCGCGCGTCTACGATGAGTCTACGATTTTAAAAATAATTTACCATAATTTTTTTCCATTTTAAGGCATATTTTATCCGTGTGTCGATGGCGGCGGAGTTGGCGTCCATGCTCACACCTGCACCTGTGTTGCTTCTCCCCTTCTTCCCTCCCTCGTGAAGCTGTGGGGAAGGGAGTGTAAGGAAATCAACGTCGTAAAGCGTTGTCAAGGAGACCAGCGTTCTTTTAGAACAACGACTTCATGGCTTGAATTCGCCAAAACAGAAATCGCTAAAAAAGCTGAAACAGATCCACAAAAACGGCAAAAACCGCCACACAGGGCAGGTTTCCTGTGCAAACAATTTGCACAACCGAATGTTTTAGTTGTTGCACAAATCTTTATATATAAAAGTGAAGTTGTGTGTCTGTCTCCTACGATTTAGATTCCTAACTACTCCCACATTTTGCGGTGCAGTTTAACCAAAACCGGGTATCTTATAGTCGTGATTCATATCGAGCCCTTCTGGGTATTAGCGCGCGTCTACGATGAGTCTACGATTTTTTTAAAAATTTACCATCATTTTTTGGCTATTATATAAGGGCAGTAACTCTCTAAAAATGTCTACGATGAGTCAACGATTTAAAAAAAATTTACTATAATTTTTTTTCCATTTTTAATGCATTTTTTTGCTACTTTTTTTAGCTATAACTCTCTAAAAATGCTTTATAGTTATTTCCCTTACAAACCCGAGCAACGCCGGGCGATACTGCTAGTATATTATATATATATAATATAATATAATATAATATAAATGTCCTATATATATATGGGCAACAGACACGAACACACATATACGTACGTACACCTATTGCATGTTTTGTGCATGCATACATGTTCATAAACAGAAATGAATGGAAAAATGTTGCTAAATTTGTAGATTAACACTCGTACGATTTTCACTAAGAAAAACAATCGTTTTTTTGCGTGGAATCAGCTACTCTGGCCTCTTAATATGCTACAAAACCCTTTTTGTGGTCCGTGAAACGGAGTGGGTGTGGTGGAAGCCTCGGAAATTGTACCCATTTATATTGTGCAATTCACTGACAAATTGCTACTCACCTCTTTGTTTCTTTGTTGTTAAATAAATGGATTGTCAACAAAACAATTTTTTACTCTGCGTAAAATAAAAACAAAACTGTTTCGCACCCAAAGTAATGTGTGTGAGAGAGAGGGGGGAAGATGAACGATTTAAAATAAATAAATGATTTAAAATAAATATATTGTAATTGTTGTGTGAGAAAGTATATATACTATGATTATAAAATATAGTGTCTTTCAAAAATATCCTGAATTTGAACACTATATCTCGTGTTTAAGAAAAGACAAAACATTTTACATTTTATATTTCATGAACGTCGTCACTTACTCTCTCTCTCTCCCCCTCTCACTTTGTCTTTCCCGTGAAACTCTCTGCTTCTCTTCCACTTTTCTTTATCTTGTTTTTTATTTGTTAGACGCCGTCAGAAAGCTATGGTTGAAAATAGATTTTTATGAACGTCGTCACTTACTCTCTCTCCCTCTCTCACTTTGTCTTTCCCGTGAAACTCTCTGCCTCTCTTCTTCCACTTTTCTTTATCTTGTTTTTTTTTTGTTAGACATCGTCAAAAAGCTATGGCTGAAAATAGATTTTTACCGCTAAAAGTTATGGCTGAAAAAAAATTTTTTACCGCTATCCGCGGGTGCCTCGGGAAAAAAATAAGTTGACAAAACCCAGATAGGATGTTGACGAACGTCCTAAAATTTGAGCGACATGTGTGCTAATTTGTGGATGTGCATAAACTACAATCACGTACACATACACACACATCTTGCCGTATATAAACTTAGACTTAGATAAACTTAGATATGTTTCGACCAAAGATTGGTCCAGGCCATGTCTAACTTAATAGCACCACCTGATAGGATTATTCGAATCCTGTTTAAGTCAAGTTTTGTTTAAGTCAAGTTTTGTTCAAATAGTGAGTTCTTGTTGGGTGAGTTGTATCCAGTTTTGTTCAAGTAGTGAGTTCTTGTTGGGTGAGTTGTATCCAATTATGGGTGGCTTATCTGGTATTCTTTGAAGGAATTTATCCAGACTCTGTTTAAAGTTGATGGGATCCTTTTCCTCTTTGATCTCCCTCGGGACAATGTTAAATAGGGCAGGGCCTGTTGAGGAAAAGAAATTATGTTGCAGTGTACATGTATGTTGTGATCTTGAATTGGGCAGGGGACGTATAGCCCGTGGTCCAAGTCTTGGATGAACCTTGAAGCTAATGTTTAGGTCGTTTGGGCAAAGTTGGCGGTATATTTTCCACATCGTACAAATGATGTACCGCTCACGGCGACGCTGGAGGGAGTAAAGTTTCAAGGCTTTAAGGTGATCCCAATAATCGAAAGCAGCCATGCCTTCAATTTGTTTAGTGAGAGCCCTCTGGGATGACTCAATTCTGGAGATGTTTTGTCTTGTGTAAGGAGACCACAGTGGGCAGCAGTATTCAAGGTGTGGCCGTACAAAGGAGGAAAAAAGTGGTATGATGACACCTTGTTCTCTGGACCGGAAAGTTCTTAAGATCCATGAACTCATCCTACGAGCTATATCGACCTTCTTGTTGATGTGTGCACTCCAACTGAGATCGTCATCAACAATTACACCCAGATATATATACAGATATATATAAATATATATGTATTCCCAGCCACATGGTTCTGGGTTCAGTACTATTGCGTGACACCTTGGGTAAGTGTCTTCTGCTATAGACTCGGGCCGACCAAAGACTTGTGAGT
>NC_043010.1:44939980-44942480 GCF_006345805.1 Octopus sinensis
AGACTTTTCTGTTATATATATATGGACACACACACACACACACACACACACCACACCACACACACACACACACACACACACACACACACACATGTATATTAATATAAATACATGACAGTACATGAAGTTTGTTAAAAAAAAGGGGATCATGTATATACCTCCTGGCTGTTGAGATTATAACACCTTGTTGTAAACAATGTTCCTTATTTTTCCTTGTGGAACATATACAAAAAGGTTTTTTTGGTTCCTACTCTTGAGCAGCCAACATACAGTTGCCCATGCGAGAAGCAGGGCTCTTCCAAGAGACGACCAGCTGCAGAGAGGGTTTGACCCTAAGATTTGTTAATGGACATGGCAGAGCTGACACGAAGGGGGAATTGCAGTCTTCTGAATGTAAATGGAATTTCTGCTCCTGATGGAGTAAGAGGAATTCTTGGAATAAAGACGTCATCACCTTTTCCACATCCAGAAAGAATGATCGCCTCGATAACGTGTGACATCATTTTCTTTATCACCAGTCGTGTTCCATTGCAAAGTCTTGGTGGTTCCAGATTTCGGAGTAGCATTACAGGAGTTCCAACTTTAAGTGCTATTATGTGTGGAGGTAGTCCAGGAGGCTTCAGTGAATTGAGAAATTCAGGAGGATAGTTCACATCTTCATTTATATCTGGAATTGTATCAACAGACTTGTAAGTGTATATAGTGCCGAGAAGAGAATGCATTAGCTGTTGATTAATTTTGTTAACAGCGACGTTTTTTGGAGCTAGTATTGCTCTTTCACACAGCCAATTGTGATTTTGGTAGTTTTGTGTGAAGTTGGGAAAGACTTTGTTTTTGAGGTCATCTACAGAATTAACAACAGAGGAAACTGACCACACTTCCATTTGTCCTGCAGCATCGAGAGGCATCGCCTTCACCAAGTGTCAAAATTTCCTGTGCAAACTTTGTAGACATTTTGTCGCCGTGTAGCTGAGCTCTCATGTTAGTGATGAGACTGAGGATTGTAACATGATGCCACAGGGTAGAGGACTTTAGGCATGCTTGGACTTCATCTGCTCTAGTGCCTTTCGGAATGACAAGATGAGTTTGCCTGAAATCACCTGACAACAGAAGCGTTACACCTCCCATTGGATGTCTTTCAGGGCTCTATCTAATGCTTCCAAAGCTCCCTTGTGAGCCATAGTGCACTCATCCCAGACAATTAGATGACACATTTTAAGTACTTGTCCCTGATCTGAGCTTTTGTTGATGTTGCATGAAGGCATTTCGGATGCTGCTAAATTGAAAGGGAGTTTAAAAGTTGATTGTGCTGTCCTGCTACCGAGTAACAAAGTAGCTGCAATGCCAGAGGAGGCTACAGCTACTGCAATGTCCTGATGCTGTCTAACTTCTGCAAGGAGAAGCTTTGTAATAAATGTTTTTCCTGTCCATCCAGGAGCATCAAGGAAGAAGATTCGTCCCTCGCGTTGGCGTACACTGTTAAGAATAGTTCTGTAGGCCTGTAGCTGGTCCGGAAGTAATGTAGGCTCATTTTCAACAATGTACTTTGAAAGCGCTTGAGTGTCGTAGGTTGTTTCACGAATGACAGCAGTGGGAAGGCTATTTGACCCTGACCAGAATGCTTGTGGCATGCCATACGTCGACAATTCCTTTCCACCCAGTTTAGCAATTCTGTCTTCAATGTCAATGAGTGTTTTGTTATAGATTTCATTGCTGATACCCTCCATGTCAGGATAGAGCAGTTGAGCTTGGCGCTGAAAGTCTTCAGCCAGGTTGTCTCTATATTTGAGCCATAGAGTGGCCGGATCACACAGTTCGCATGCATGTAGTAATACTGCAAATAGTGCCCTGAGACTTTTAGGTGATTGTGATAAAGCAGCCTCTCCTAAAGTTGCATCCCATTGTGCACCATCTTCTAACAGACCTTGTCGATAGCAGGCTTCTCTGTATGTTGTGCAGACATGTCCATGAACGGTTTTTAGGGCCTGGAAAGACGTTGGCCCTCTGACCTCATGCAGTAGTAGACGAAGGTAGAAGCACTCTTGTTGAGTGGGATGCACTATGTATACTCGCCCAAGGCAAGTGTGAAACTTAATGCCAGGGTATCCATGAACATTTTGATCTGCTTTCCGTGGGGCCCATTTTTTCCATTCCAAGTGTAGTACGATGGAATCTGTGGATACAGCAAGGTTTGGGAGAATGGATCCACTTGACAAAGCTTGAAGAATGCAGTGAGTGTGCTATCCCTTGGTTCCTCTGCCAACAGAGAAGCATTAGCATCGGTGAAGTACACTCTTTGACCATTTTCCAGGTGCACTGCAAACTGCTGAATGGCGGGGTGTCGTTGGCGTATCCTGCCACCAAAAGTTGTTCGCTGTTTGTGAATAGTGTGTATTTTTACAACTACGTTTACCAATAATTGGAAAGCTGTATTTCAAGTGGGGTAGTCCAGGTTCTAATCTGAATACCATAGGGCTTGGAGTACCTGAATGCACGGAAG
>NC_043010.1:44947480-44954980 GCF_006345805.1 Octopus sinensis
TGATGACTTTTATGTCTTCTTTTTTGTGGGAAGGAATTGGCTGATGTATTGGTGAACTGTCAACAGCGTTGTATGTCATAATAATTAAAACTGTAGATGACAAAAAAAGTTAGCTGACATGGAAGACTGTAAGCTATCTGAATATTGGAAAAGAGTTACCCGTGTAATGTTGTTCGCTCTGTATCAAGATGCCGACAACACGACTGCTGCTCAATGCTCTGTGAACACTGCAAAGACAGTAAGACGTGATATGGACAACACTAATGAAGTATCAATGAAGGCAGGAGTAGTAGTTGTTTGAGAATTTCTACGACTTACCTGACCCCTTTTTCTGGCCACCTAATTGCCCCGAGTGTAATCCCCTGAATTACTGTCTGTGGGGTGCGGTTGAGAAAGACACCAACTGCTCTGCTTGCAACACTAAGGCTGAACTGGTAGTCGAGTTCCGCAGCTGTCTTCAGGTTGGAACTTGGAAGCTAAGGCTGACTACTTTGAGTAAACTGTTATCTAGCAGCCATAATCTTGTTGTCGATATTTTTTGATTTTGTTTTGAAATATTCCTATTTTTGGATGGCATATTTTGTTTACTTTTCCTTTCATGCACATTGGTTTCAAATTTTGGCACAAGGCCAGCAATTTCGGGGGAGGGAGATAGGTCGATAACATCAGCCACAGTGCTCAACTGGTAATTATTGTCCCTGGAAGGATGAAAAAGCAAAATCAAACTCGGTGGAATTTAAACTCAGAACGTAGCGACAGACGAAATACCTATTTCTTTACTACCCACGAAGGCCTAAACACAGAGAGGACAAGCAAGGACAGACAAACGGATTAAGTTGATTATATAGACCCCAGTGCGTAACTGGTACTTATTTAATCGACCCCGAAAGGATGAAAGGCAAGGTCGACCTCGGCGGAATTTGAACTCAGAACGTAGCGGCAGACGAAATACCTATTTCTTTACTACCCACAAGGGGCTAAACACAGAGGGGACAAACAGGGACAGACAAACGGATTAAGTCGATTACATCGACCCCAGTGCGTAACTGGTGCTTAATTTATTGACCCCGAAAGGATGAAAGGCAAAGTCGACCTCGGCGGAATTTGAACTCAGAACGTAACGGCAGACGAAATACCGCTTAGCATTTCGCCCGGCGTGCTAACATGTCTGCCAGCTCGCCGCCTGAACACACACACACACACAGACACACACACACACTTTTAAAAGTCTTTGTCAAAATTACAGTTTTACTAAGTATAAAAAAGATTTAAAAAAAAATTATTTTTAAAAAGTTGCAAATTCTTTGTTTGAACGTAACTAACCTTTTGGGAAGTTTCTTTCCAGTGTGTGTGAGCACTTTCGATTATCTTTTCAAAAAGAAAAACGTGGTCTTGAATAATGTATGAAAGAGGAAGCTGTTACTTTTGTAGTAGTGGTAGTGTTAACTATTTCCGGTTTATTTTCGGACTTAGGGTTTTCTTGAAGTATTCTTCCTTTGTCTTTCATAGTTAATCATTTTTATCTAATATTTTGTAAAAAAGGAATTTGTAAATATGCTTTCACCATTATTTATTATATGAAGTGTTGACTATTTTCGGTTTACTTTAGGATTTAGAATTCTTATAAAGTATTCTTCTTTTGCCTTTCGTAGTTGATCAGTTTCATTGTTTATTCTGTAAAATGGGAATATCTTTAATTTTCTATTTGCACAAATATCTAGATGTTCACTGCATGAGACATTCCTAAGGGGGAGTCCTTAATTTGTTATTTATACATATTTATATGACTGGTCAGTTTCCTTCCTGTCTCCTCAATGTAAATTTCATTGCATTGTGGGCATTTGATGCAGTAGATGAGGGTTTTTTGTTTTGCAATTCATGTTTGCATTCATTTAATTCCTTCCCATTCTTGAACCTTTTGGTTGTTCCTTGCTCAATTAATTCACATGTTCCACAACGGGGGTCTTCACAGTTGGTTACTTGCATCATTTCTCTTTCAAATGTGAATCTCGCCTCTGTAAGAAGTCTCTTGAGGTTTGGTGGCTATCTTCGACTGTTGATAATTTGTGATTTTTTAATTACGTGTTGGAGATTTGGTAATTGATGTAGAATCAGGAGGTATTATTTGGCTGAGTGTAGGATGTTGCGTTTTCTAGGACTGTGGGTAACCACAAATGGAATATCAGTATTTTTGTTTTCACACCTGAGTGTTTCTTCGTAAGGTAGAGATCAAGATTTTCTTTGCTTTTGTTATGACATGTTGAATTAGCTTGTTGGGGTATTTTGTTTCCGAAGGAATGTATTAATGGTATCTGTGACTATTGAGCATATGCGTTTCGCCATATTAAACGGTAAGTTCCTTTTTGTATGGGAAGGGTGGTAAGATCTAAAATCTAAATATTGGTGCGTACCTGTATTCTTGAAGTAGAGATCAGTCGTAACTGCCCCATTTTCTTTAATTATCAGAATATCTAGAAAGAGTTCCTTTTCATTTATTTCCATAGTGAATTGGACTGAGATATGAATGCTATTTATTAATTTAAGAAATTTTGTGAAGCCCTCCTTATTTGGGTTCCAAAATATGAAGCAGTCATCTCAGAATCTTTTCCAGTTTCTTATATGATAGGTTTGAAAGTGGTGTTCAAAAGCAGTTCTGGACAGGGTGTATATTGTTTCTTCTATGTATTCTATTACTAGTATGGCAAAACTTGGTGCGACTTTCGTTGCCATTGTTGTGCCTTGTATTTGTAGACAAAATTGATTATCAAAGTAGAAGTAGTTGTTTTCCAGTACTATCCGTAAACCTTCAAGTATAAATTCTTTTGAGAATCTCTCCAGATTTCTTTGTGGGTGTTTGCTTATCCAGAATTCTACTACTTTTAGCTCGTATACATGAGGGGTATTTGTGTAGAGACTAGTTACGTCAAAGGAAATTAGTCCTATCTCTTTATCTACCCATTCTGTGATATAGTTTAAGAAGTTCATGTCATCTCTGATGAAACTAGGAACCAATCTGCATAAAGGTTTTAAAATTATGTCGAGTAAATTGCTTTATCTTTGGGTGCTGGATGATGGTCCTGCAACAATCGGATGCAACTTGAGATTAGTTAATTTAGGAATCTCTATATATGGAGCCTATATTGTATTGCACACGCATTAGCCCAATCTGACCGAATGTTAAAGTCATCTTCTTTGTAATTATGCACTCTTGGTTTAGGTCGCATTGCGTCACGTCTTGATGAAATGATCCATGCTGTGCAAATTACACTCGGTAGACAGAAACTGCGCAGGAAGGTACATACTCTGTGATACTGATTTTGACTGTGGAATGTCTGTGGAATTACCTTACATTCAGGAGAAGGTGATTCAGTTTATCAAGCAACTTAATCCTTCTCGTCGAACGAGGAAAAAGCTACCACACACACGGGCACACGCACGCACGTACACAAGCATACATATAGACGCGCGCGCGCGCAGAATTATTTCAAAACTTACGATCAAATGCTCGGAGTTGCGAACATGTTATGTATGATATGTATGATTTCGAGATCAATCCCAACTAATATACGGAAACCGTGAGGAAGTACGTGTTAATCATGCATACGTATATTCGTACACATATACAGACACATATGTTTACATGTCTAGGTGTATGTGTGCGTGCGTTCGCTTGTTTTTGTTTACGTAGAGAACACTGGAGTAAGCTTTACTGGGTTCGATTTGTTCGACGAAAGCAATCAAGAGTGTGCCTCTGCATGGCCGCAGTCCTTTGACTGAACAAGTAAAAGACATATATATATATATATATATATATATATATATATATACACGCACGCACGCACGCACACACACACACGTATACATACATACATATATATATATAATATATATATTATATATATATATATATGCATATTTATATATATATATATATATTATATTATATATATATATATATGCATATATATATATATATATATGCATATATATATATATATATGCATATATATATGCATATATATATATATATATGCATATATATATATGCATATATATATATGCATATGTATATATACATATGTATATATACATATGTATATATATACATACATATATATATATATATGTGTGTGGAGGCGCAATGGCCCAGTGGTTAGGGCAGCGGACTCGCGGTCGTAGGATCGCGGTTTCGATTCCCAGACCGGGCGTTGTGTGTGTTTATTGAGCGAAAACACCCAAAGCTCCACGGGGCTCCGGCAGGAGGTGGTGGCAATCCTGCTGTACTCTTTCGTCACAACTTTCTCTCCCTCTTTCTTCTGTTGGCCTGCTCGCTTAGCCAGCGGGGTGGCGTCATTTGTGAAAGCACATTGTGACCAGCGATGGTCGGTCACGGTGATCACGGTGATATATATATGTATGTATAAATATATATATATGTATATATATATATATATATATATATGTATATATACATATATATATATATGTATATATACATATATTCATATAACATAATCTATGCATGCATAAACCCAAGTCCTCTGTTTGTGTCAAAGTTGCCGTCTACACTCGTTAACGAATTTTCGTGAAGCTTTGTAAACTTTGTAAACATGAAGCTTTGTAAACATGTTCAAGTAACATTCAGCTTGTTGCTAGGCTCCTTGAAGTTTAATAAGAGTCTATAATTAGATGGCTAGGGCCCCTGGAAGGGGTTCACATATATAATCAATATATTTTCCTTTAAAGCCAAGGGAAACAACCCATTCATTCTCCTAACCAAGGGAAATAACCCATTCATTTTCCTTCTGTGTAAGCTTGCCTTTGGGACATATATCTGATTTAATGGAACTAATGAATAAGGTGTTTCCTAATCCGAGGAAGCAGTTTACAGACCATTTTAGCTCCAAAGAATGTGGCAGTTGATGATTTGAACATCAAACTTCTGGAACAGTAGCCTGATGAGCGTCACATCTACAATTCTATTCACACTGTACTCAACATCGATGAAGCTGTGAATAATCCAGTTGAATTCTTCAATAGTCTAACACCACCCGATCTGTAATTCCCGTTGAAACTGAGCTTTGCAATGCGCTATAACAAGGACAAGGGACAGTACTTGGATGTGGTATGTCTGAATCTTGCGGAACCAGTTTTCTCCCATGGTCAACTTTATGTGGGATGCTCAATGGTCGGCAATCCTAAACATTTGTTTATTTGTGTCCAACAAGGAAAGACCAAAGATGTTGTTTATCAAGAAGCCCTGCAAACTTAATAAGATTCACCAAATCATCAAATATCTATTATTTAACTGTAATATTTGTGTTGTAAACATATTGATAATCAACATGTTATTATATTTTAAATCTATATGTAAATTTATTTGTATGTCTAGTGTAAAACTAAATGTCAGTCTGTTTCTACATCATTGTAAATCTATTTCAACACTATCGTTCTTAAGGGTTATATTCTGTGGGAAAACACAAAAGCCCTTTTCAGAGTTATTTACTTTGAATTGGTTTTATCTCATATCCGAACAGCCTGTTATTACGTAACATGCTTCGCGATTTTGGTATACGTAACTTATTGGTATTTCCTTTTTTTCGGGACCATTTTATTTGAATTCTTACTATCGGGTAACTAGTTTCATGTTATTACGTAACCGACTTCACGATTTGGGTATTCATAACTTATTGGGGTTTCCTAAAAACAGGATCCTATGTAAGACAGTTCGGTATTGTCTGTTAATGCACAAAAACCGTTTTAAGGGCTACATACTTTGTATTGTTGTTATTGGATTAGCAAAACAGTTATGAGAAAGGAACCAACAGATAAGCCCCGCTTTTCTGGAAATTACCGGGTACGTAGCTAGCATAATATAAAATAATATATGATGTAATATAAAACATTCACGAAGAGTTTAATGATTATTCTGTACAACTGCTAAGTTTACTGGGCAGTTGTTATTAGTAATCAGAACTTTTCTCATGGACTGTACAATTAAACATCAATGAAAGTCCACAATAAGAAAGTCCACCCTAAGGAAGATATAGAGCAACTTTACCTGCCAGGAAAATAGGGTCACCGTGGATGTTTACAACTGGAATTGACAATGAAAATTGCTACAATTGGTCTTACCTGAAAAGCTCTGATGACTGGATATTAAAGCTTGTTTTAAAGCATGTAACAAGAAAACCTCATACTCAGTAAAAAAACGGACAAAGAAATATCTATGGGAATTCCAAATACAACAAATTCCAGAGTTAGACCTACTAGAAACAAGCGTAGAAAAAGCTAAGTGCATGAAAACTCTTGCTAAAACTACTGCCTTAGATATTCTTACTGATAAATGGTAAGAAAAGCCTCTCAATAGCAAATGCCCACAGAGAGCAAATAATGCTGATTTTGACAAAGCCCTTACCCACCAATGAATGATTAGTGTTTTCTGGTTTAAAATCAGTGACAGAAGGGTTTATCTTAGCAGCCCAAGAACAATGCCAATCTACAAGAAGCTACCAGACCAACATCTTAAAGAGTGGTAGTAGCCTCACATGTAGAGTATATAACAACAGAATGAAACCATCGATCATGTTGTCTCCAAGTGCAGTCTTCTTGCGTCTGCAGAGTATCTCAACAGGCATGATAGAGCAGCTCAGTATATTCACTGGATAATTTGAAAAGACTTGGGCTTGCCACATGATAAAAACTGGTGGAAAAACAGACCATCTCTAGTGCTTGAAAATGAATGCATCTTTCTCCTTTGAAACTTTACTATTCAAACTGACAGAATGAGAAATACAAATAGGCCTGTCATTATATTGAAGGATTTCAGACAAAAATCATACCTCCTCAGTGATATGACTGTCCCAATCAACGTAACTGTTTCTGTTAAGACCTACCAAAATCTGAACAAGTATAATGATCTTGAAATAGAAATTGGCAAAATGTGGAACATCATGACAAACAATATCTGTTGTTATAGGTGCCCTTCGAATGAGAGCAAAAGGAACTGACTGCTACCTATCTTAGATATCAGGAAATTCAAAAATGGAAGAAATTCCATAAATAGTGTTCATGGGAACTGCACATACCCTAAGAAAAATATGTATGTAATCCACCCAATTTTTAAATCTGAAAACATTTTATCAAAAGTACTTTTAAATGTACATAATAGCAAATAACTTTTACTGTCATCTTAACATCACACTATCATCTTATAATGAAATTACTTTTAAAACAAACTTATAAATTTCTTATGTTTTGATAGACATTCTCCAGAACAATACTCTGTGCAAAATCAAAAATATGGCACCCTAGTCATAACACCTGCTTGAACTTCTAACTTGTCTCTTGAGGTCTCTGGGTGAGACTTGGAGTCAACTTGTACAAATACAAAGCAAAAGCCAAACATAATAATAATAATAATAATAATAATAATAATAATAATAATAATAATAATAATAAAATAATGATAATAATAATAATGATAATAATAATAATTGA
>NC_043010.1:44957480-44992480 GCF_006345805.1 Octopus sinensis
GGTAGTCATGATGGGTATATTGGGCTTCGTATATTTTACCCCAGTGTCACTTTGATGGCATGAACTGCTCTCTCACTCAATAATAATAATAATAATAATAATAATGGAGCTTAATGTTCAACAATAAACGGTGGTTCGCTCTGAAAAGGACGATTAGAATAGAATCGATAAGTTTAGCAAAGAACTAGCTATAGAAAGAAACAGCGTAGAGGCAGAGTTAGTCAGGAGGTTAAATGAAAATTTTAGAAAAGACATTGCGACCGATGTGCTCGCAGCAAGATTGACACTCTTCAACGCAAAACACGATGTTTGCATTGTCAGAGCTAAGGCGCTTGCTCTTGGACATGAAGGGATGAAAGCCGTTCAATGGGCCCAAGTGGAAGAGGCACTGCGTAGCAACAAATCCAGGATTCGATGCTTACTGGACCACAACGGACAAACGGTAACACTGGCCAAAAATTTTAACTTTTTTTCTAAGTTTGAGATCTGTCTCAGGGTAATTTAGGATCACTGAGTTTAAAAATGGCAATAGTTTTTTTTCTGTCACGTCTTCTTTTTTCTATGGTCTGGTCCATATTGGCTCCCACCCATAGCCCCATGTTTGAAATGTTTGAATCATTCTGACTTTTTTGTTATATATATGGATTTTTACAACACCTAGTCAAAGAATGAACGTTAGTGACATTGTGAAAAGATCCTACTTGGCTTACTTGAAGATTAAAGTTGATGATCAGAATAAATCGTGGACCTGCACAATGTATGTAAACCCTATGTCGAAAATCTACGCCAATGGACAAAGGGCACAAGGAAACAGCTAACATTTAACATTTCTTTGAGATAATGGGAGCCAAAGAACCACGTAGACGATTGCTACTTTTGTCTCACAAAGACTTCTTGTTATAGCAAGAGAACGTGTCAGAAAATAAGTTATTCAAATCTGGATTCAGCAATTCATCCAGTGCTTCACTCATATGAAATGCCAGTACCCGCTTTCAAGGATCTATCTTCACTGCAAGGTGAAAGTGATATATGTGAAGTAGGTATAAGTCATGAACATGTAGACCTTGTAGAAACATCAGGCAAAGGACGTGAAAACTTCAACCAGGCAGCACTTAATAATTTAGTTAGAGACCTAGCACTGTCAAAAAAGTTATCAGAACTGTTTAGCTTCTAGTCTAAAAGAGAAGAATTTGTTGCAGAAAGAAACAAACGTGACTTTTTATCAGAACAAGGAAAAATATCTCTTAGCATTCTTTATAACTGGAAAAGATTTTGTTTACTGTTGTGACGTGGCGGGACTGTTAAACACGATTGGTGTTGAACAGTATCATCCTGGTGCATGGAGACTCTTTACAGATAGTTCAAAGAAGAGTCTAGAATGTGTATTACTCTATAATGGAAACTTGTCTGGAGTGCTTCCTATTGGTTAGTCTGTGCACTTAAAATAGAGTTATGATCGCATAAAAGTTGTATTAGATTTACTTAAGTATAATTAACACAAATGGGTAATATGTGTAGATCTAAAACTTTTTACTCGGCCAACAAGGAGGGCATACAAAATATCCATGTATTCTGTGTTTATGGGATAGCCAAGAGAGGAGACAAACATTGGGAACAAAAACTCTGGCCAGTTAGGAAAAGTTTGACTGTTGTGGGGAAGAATATCATACACCAACCACTTGTTGAGCGAGAGAAAGTCATGTTTCCACCCCCTCATATTAAACTAGAACTAATGAAGTAATTTGTCAAAGCTCTTAATGTGGAAGGTAACGATTTCAAATTCATATGTACAACATTTCCTGGATTATATTATGATAAAATAACGGCTTGTGTTTTTGATGGACCACAAATCAGAAAGTTAACGAAATGCCAGAATTTCTCGAGCTTGATGGCTGACATAGAAAAAGAACATAGGATTCGTTTGTGACTGTTGTGAAAGGATTTGGCAGTGAAAAGGCTTAAACTACAAGGATTTGGTGGAGACATTACTTGATAGCTTTCATCTTTTAGGCTGCAAAATGAGTATAAAGCTTCATTTTCTCAATATTCATCTCGACGATAAACCAAGAAAAGTCAGTGGACTTGTGGATCGGTACCTGGAGAAGCAAGTTTATACCGCCCAACTGCGTCATTGGCCGCTGAACGGATGGACCGAATATATTTGCCCGGGGTCTAGTTTGGTCCGGAATTCCAAATAGACAAACACTGGGGCGCGGTAACGAGCAGGGTGACTACTCTTACCCAGAAATGAGCTGAGAGGAAATTATCCCTGAAAGGTCGGGCAGAGGTGGGTTATACGTACATCGCGCCTGTCATCTACCGCTTGACCGTCGTTCATTCACTCGGCCTCCGTCTGATTACATTGGAGCGTGTAATCTTCCGCTTCTTGTAGAAGGGACGCGTTTCGATGGTCAGGCGGTCTATCTGCTATCAACAGCCACTGCGTGGTGGCCTAGGAATGCCGCGGTTGATGACGCGCAGACATGGGCTAAGGCTACGACATCCTTAACGCTTCCTTGACGGTGAACAGGTGTGGTTGCTGTTTGCCAGATACGTATTTCCCGAGCTGGTTTCATTAATGAAGCTTGAGTTCTGGGTCAGACAGAAACTCAGAGAAGGCATTTGAAAAGTGGAATGTCTTCAAGCGCTCCATCGGCCAGTAGGACACTGCGTTAGATGGAAAATCCACATTAGCGTTCTATATAGGGTTAGTGGAGAGAAAGTGGGACCACGTTCTTTGGAGACCTTGGGCGTCGAAGAAGACCAACAAGCTACTCTCTTCTGGAGATCTTTCGGCTCAGGACAGATTAATAACTTCCAAAAACCTCTGGCCTAGCAGTACTTCCGGGGAGCTTTGCCTGTTTGAGATAAACTAAACAGGCACAGAAGTGCCATCAGCCGAACATTTCAGGGGCGCTCATCTAGTGCCCGAGCATTGCTGACCTGTGGGTTAATGTCGAACACCTGCTGTCGCGTGTGGGACGGATCTGACTATCAACTGAATCCTTCTGTCTGAAGCTATAGTGGAAGACACTTGTCCAAGGTGCCACGTAGTGGGAGTAATCTCGGAACCATATGGTTTTGGAAGTAAGCTTCTTAGAAAAGTAGAAATAGTAGTTTAAGGTGAAAATAGACGTGTTTGCGGCATACATCACATCAACTGGGACCAACTGGGAACTAGAACAGTGAACTTGATTCACTAGGAGCCTTACACCAGGTTAAGTGAGTTCCTCTCTAATAATTCTAATTTTTGACAGAAGGACTGAAATTTTGCTGGAGGGAGGGAGCTAGTCGATTACATCGACCCTAGTGCTCAAGTGGTACTTATGTTATCGACACCAAAACGACGAAAAGCAAAATTGACCTCGGCGGAATCTGAGGTCAGGACGTAAAGACGGACGAAATGCTGCTAGCCATGAAGTTTGCCAGTAATAATGGCTTCAATCTTTTTGGCACAAGGTCAGCAATTTCGGTGGAGGAGCTAAGTCGATTATATGTCCCCAGTGCTCAACTGGTACTTATATTATCGACCCCGAGAGGATGAAAGGTAAAGTCGACCTCGGCGGAATTTGAACTCAGAACTTTTTCTGGCATGCTAAGGATTTGTGCCAGCTCACAGCCTGAAGTTGATCTGTAATAATAATCTAAAACTTTTGTACAAGGCGATAGATTCCTAGTAAAGTTGTACTGTCGATTGAATCGATTCCAGTATAACGTTCTCGTTATCCCCTTTTGAGGGATAAAACAGTAACTCATTCCCCATCTACCACAGTCTTTAGTATTAGTCTGTGATAAGAATGAACATATCTATTTAAAATATTCATCTATTTAGAAGTACATCTTAAATAAAAGAAACAAAACAAAGCAGAGAATAATATAATATTTATTATTAGCAGCGTATAAATACGTATATAAAAATGTTGCTTCATTCAGTCCTTTAGTTTTGATCCCAGGCCTTACATTCTATGGTTTACAAGATGAATGCTAGTGTTCCTTATGACCTATTAATTCTATTGAGTGTTGAAATCTACTGTAACATAAAAGACATGTTTGTTTATATTACATATAATACTTAAAGTAATATGAAGTAGATATTATTTCTTTAAGTGTACAGGATTTTTCGCACCTGGTCTAATATTGTGGAAAAGTTTATGTATGAATACGTAACTGAAACTTATAAATAACTAGCAGAGATACTCGGTGTTGCTCTGGATTAAAATGGCATAGTTTCTATATATATTATAGTTATGTTGAAACAGGTGACACGGGAAAGTGCAGCATTAACGACAAAACATTTGTGGAGTAAATAATGGGATATTTCGACTAAGCGACATATCATGGGTCCGTTTGGAGTATTCCAGGCCCTAACTTTTCATGGAAAATTGAGGGTGGGAATATGTGCATGTTTTTGATGATCTTGAGAAAGTCTTATCTCACTTCTCTCTCCAGTTTCTATTTGATATGCTGCAGCATGCCTTTGCTGATCTTGAGAAAGTCACATCTTGCTTCTGTCTAGATATTCCATTAATTTAAAGGTA
Organism: Octopus sinensis; assembly: GCF_006345805.1. NCBI lineage: Eukaryota > Metazoa > Mollusca > Cephalopoda > Octopoda > Octopodidae > Octopus > Octopus sinensis. The sequence goes on from NC_043010.1 coordinate 44,962,019, forward strand.
AATATGTAATCATAAATACCTTGCAACCTTTCAGCTGCAGCGATAATTATGAACTGATAATTGAACGGTATATGTGTAATTTTATATACTTTGGACTTGCTACCTCATTGTTTTTGTCAAATGTTTCATCTCCAGCCCTTCGTTATATCAGTCAACACACATACACTGAGACACCATTCCGCTGCCATGGCGGTAAAGATGGAAAGTTGCCGATGCGTAATGTTATTCACATTAAGGCATAAATTATTCGTTTATTGATCACAGTGAAAGAATAAAGGTATAACAATATTATAGGCTTAGAAGGAAAAGTGAAAGAATAAAGTGAAACAATATGATGACATTACAATATAGATCTTATTCTTTCACTTTTGACACGTGATACCGAACTACTTCCAATGTTGTACTGTTTTAATCCAAATGAAAAAAAAGATAACAACACATGTTGACACTCACGGGGTCTGATACCTTGTAAAATTTGATTTGATTTGGTCGAGCTCTTTGAGAATGCATAAGCAACAGACAGACAGACAAAGAATTTTTTATACATAGACAAGCAAGTCAATTTGTATATTTTTTTATTGCCCACAAGGGGCTAAACATAGAGAGGACAAACAAAGGGATTAAGTCGATTACATCGACCCCAATGCGAAACTGGTACTTTTATTTATCGACCCCGAAAGGATGAAAGGCAAAGTCGACCTCGGCGGAATTTGAACTCAGAACGTAATGACAGACGAAATACTGCTAAGCATTCCGCCCGACGCGCTAACGTGTCTGCCAGCTAGACAGAACTTACAAACCCCGTTTGAGCGTATAAAGCTCTTAAAGAAAATAGCTTGAGTGAAAAAAATTGAGCCGCTTTAGGATAGGTTTTTCTAACGCGTGACCACTCTGTGGCGTGGTTGAAATCTCATTGGTTAGTAATAAAGGCTTAACGGCTGTATATGGGCCATAGCGGTCATACGTACGCATGCGCGGCCGCACGCACAACGTTTTTCGATAGAATGAGAAATGTAAATAGTGTATTTAAATGGAAGGAGTGCAAAAAGTTTTAAATAGGCAAGTAATGTTGTAAGGAGAACGTACGAAAACTGTAAAGACAAAGATTTTACGCACGACATAAATCGAAATACACTGAATTGAATTTTTAGGCAGATGTGGCAAAACTGAATTTAAACACACTGGGCGAACAAAAATTAAAAATAATTAAATTTTTCAGGGAGAGACGTACAAAAACCGTAAACACAAAGATCTTTATACACGGAAGACAATTTGTACAGAGAGAGAGAGAAGGGGGAGGAGAGGGAGAGAGACAGAGCCTAAAAGAGAGGAAGTGAGAATATATGCAAGCAAAATAAACAGAATGAGAAAAAGAGAGAGAAGAGAGAAATAAACAGAGAGGGTGGGGGGTAAAAGAGAGAAAAAAACTGTAGAAATGCATACATACTACACACACACACAGACACACACGCATACATCGTGTTTTGAAACAGAGGGTGAAGTTATATGCAAATCTTGACAGAAAGTAGGTGATCGACTATTCGACGTTTCTACTAGGAGCTACGTCGGAACTGAGATCGCCGACCTCGTCGGGTTATTTATATTGGAGATCTTCAAGAAACGCACTCGCCAACACAAATTTTCCCTTTAAAGAGACGACGGCATGGCAGTCTCAAGCCACATAAACGGCCACGCCATGTACAAGTGCATGAAGAACCTAAAAAATATTCAAGGAATTTGGCGTGTCTATAACCGTTACCAACTTGACTACGGTCTACTTCCTAGACGTAACCACCTTCGACTTGACATTGACTAGTACTACTCTTACAAGAAGCTCCATGAGGAAACTATGTACATCCATAGAAATACCCGCTGTAATTAGAAATCTAGATTCAAACATTAGAAGAACATCTATGCTTTAAGAAGATAGGGAGATCTTTAACAGGGTCGCCTTCCACCATCCACCCACTACAACGACGCATTAATGAGCAGTGGAATTTCCCTCTCCATTTAATTTAGAAGTTTCCATCAACGTAGGAGCTTCCTGTCGTTGGTTAAGTAGTTCCCTTGGAACCCCCACGTTGTATAAACTTTTCAACCAACATAACGTCAATGTAAGCTACTTCTATTTAGATAACATCTACAACAGACGCAAGCATGCAGCTGCATAACCTACAATGCCAACCTGCAGCTTCCGAAACCCTACCAGCTGCCTTCTAGGAGGATCCTGCCTCTCAAGAGCTGGAATCTACAAAACCAACCTCGATTTCATCACAAGACACTATACGGGCTTGACGACCAATGACTTCAAGGGGTAATACACACAGCGTATGCACTTGCTTAGGTGCAAGGATAGAGAGAATTCCACCACTGACTGGTTTTCTCTAAAGACTTCGCTACCTCCGAAATGAAACCACCAACATCGGATGGACTATCATCGACAGAGCCCCATCTTACTCACCCGGCACCTGCAATTGCTAACTCTGCCCCAGCGAAAGACTCTACATTCGCCATCAACCTGCAGTATCCATCAGCAAGAAATACGTACCATCTTACTGCTGCCTGAATTCTCTGGCCGCCGATAATCCAGATATACCACCTCAATATCGCTGGCACCTCAACACTGGTTTCCTCACAACCAAAGACAGTGCTCCTAACCATCGATGCCAACGCAGAGCATAATCCCCACGAATCTGATGCCTCCACTATAAACCCCCATCTTCGTTTCCGGAAACGTGAGCGTGCGTGCGAGCGCACACATACGTCTATGCACGTAAACTTCTCTCTTTCTTTCTCCCCCACACACCGCCAAACGTCAGTCCAACGCCAATTTTCCCCACCAACGCTGTTGCGACTTCATTAGTATATATTTGTCATGCTCATACACATAAATACCAAAATCATATATGTATATATATATATAGTGTATATGTGTGTGAGAGTGTGTGAATAGGCTATAAAAGAAGAACAAAAAAAAGTACCAGCGATAGATCGGGGCTTGTGGGGTCGGAGCGTGGCCTCATCATCGCTACATTTGTGTTGTCTGTGTATTGTTAATTTCATTCGATTTAAAAAAAAATTTTAATATAATTCTTATATTCATATTTTATGTAAAATCATAACGTATTACTGATCCCAATCAGTTGTTTTGTCCATTTCTATGTTTGGCCCCCTGTGGGCAATGAAGAAATTGGTATTTCGTCTGCTGCTACGTTCTGAGTTCAAATTTCGCCGAGGTCGACATTACCTTTCATCCTCACAGGGTCGATTAAATAAGTAGTTAGTTAGTTAGTTAGTTAGTTAGTTAATTTGGCTCAAAAGCAAATAGCAAGGCCATGTAGGGGGACATGGAGTTAAGTACAGGGTGGTGTTCATGTAAAGAGTTCAGGCCACTTGAGGTCAAGGGAGGCTTTGAACAAAGCGGTCGTCGGCATCTTGGGGCCCGATGTAATCGACTTACCCGCTCTCCCTAAATTTCGGGCCTTGTACCTATAGTATAACGGATTATTAAAATTAATGATAATATCTACAAAAATTTATGTCAACACATTAGCAAGGAAATCCAAATTGATGAATCAGCAAAAAAAAAAAAAAAAAAAAATGACGCCTAGAATAAGTACCAGTCTTTACAAAACATAATTCATTCAACTAAAGATTCTTAGAGGCCACGCCGTAGTCAAATGACTGAAACAGATGAGAAATGAAAGATAAAACACTCACACGCATACATATACATTTGTATACATGGGAAGGGTTCATAAGTTAGAAAAAGGAGCACCCTTTTATTCTTTTGTTTCAGTCATTTGACTGCGGCCATGCTGGAGCACTGCCTTTGGTCGAACAAATCGACGCCAGGACTTATTCCTTGTAAGCCTAGTATTTATTCTATCGGTTTCTTTTTACCGAACCGCTTAGTGACGGGGACATAAACACACCAACATCTGTTGTCAAGAGATGGGAGAGGGACAGACACAGACACACACACACACACACACCACACACACACATATATATATATATATATATATATAAGTATGCATGTATATATACGACAGGCTTCTTTCAGTTTCCATCTACCAGATCTACTCACAAGGCCTTTGTCGGCCCGAGGCTATAGTAGAAGGCACCTTGCCCAGGGTACCACGCAGTGGGACTGAACCCGGAACCATGTGGTTGGGAAGCAAGCTTCTTACCACACTTCGACTCCTGCGCCTATAATTATATCATTAATAATATATCATTATGTGTCATTTACGGAAAAAATATCACCGGTCAATTTAATACGAACTTAGACGTTATCATTTTATCCCATTCTATGTGTTTGAAGTCCCTTTGTTTCCTTGTTGATCACCCCGGTTAGATCGTCATTCGCCTCTGATTTTGTCTGTTTCCTCAAGCTCTTCCCTTCTCATCTTAACTCCAACTTTATCTCTACCTTCCTTTCTATTTCCCTCTCTTTCAATCTCTCTTTGTCATCCCCACTCAAATATGTTTTTTTTTCATGCAAGCAATACTCTGCAGGTTATTTCATCATGCAACCAGTCTCGTTTTGTAACTTTCCATGCCAATCCAAGGGACATAACTTTTGAAGCATTTGTTTATATATTTTCCTAATTTACTTTTATTTTTTACTTTTCTTTATAAATTTTTCAAGTAATTGTCCTTTAGATTTCATTACGTTATTTTCATTTCCACCTTCAGTGCAATATATATATATATATAATATATATATATATATATATATATATATATATATATATATATATAAGAAAAAAACCACGGCTGAACACTTCCAAATAGCCATGACTGATGAATATTTACTCATTTTTTTTCTGTTTAAGAATGGTTGATGTTTATAAAAGTTTGATTTTGATAAATGCTAATGCACGAAACTCGACATTGGAGTCATTCTGTTACTTCTGCTATATATATATATCTGTATATATATATATATATATATTATATATATATATATATATATATATATATATATATAATATATATATATATATATTATATATATATAATATATATATATATATATATATATATGTATATGTATATATATATGTATATATATATATATATATATATATATATATTATATATGTATATGTATATATATATATATATGTATATATATATATGTATATATATGTATATATATATATATATATTATATATATATATCTGTATATATATATATATACATGCATATATATGTGTGTGTGTGATATATGTGTGTGTGTGTGTGTGTGTGTGTGTACATATTTGTATGTTTTGCTTTATGTATATATTATCATGCATACAGTTGCATATCTAGACATGCTCATATATATTTAAATGATAAACTTCTGGAAAGTTTCACAGATTTGTAAAGTTCCAGTAATAGACTGGATCTGTGGTCTTCGAATTAGCTTTCTCCTTTCTGGTTTTGAGAAGCTTAATTTCTCAAGATTAGTATTTACACAGTGTGTTACATATCCCAGGGCCCCAATAATTACAGGTATAAACCCGAACTTGTAATATGGATAGAGTAACTGCAGGTTTCTCAATAGTTCAGTATAGGTGTTCTCCTTTTCACTGATCTTCAGCTAATTTACACAACTGTGCACAGTTTCTCTTCTCAATTGTGATTACATTTTATTGCGGTCTTCATTGGTACATTCCACCAGTATCCCTCTTTATTATGAGTGGCTATAACTTCTACTATATTGTGGGTTCTTATTTCTTTGTCCTTGGGATTATCCTTCCGACGGATTTCATTATAGAGTGTCCTAGCTACAACATCATATTTCATCGGTAGATAATACTGTGATGAGAATTTGGGACAACTGCTTATGATGTGGGTAATATCTTCAGTGTGAACTCCACAAAGTCTGCATCGGTTGTCACATTTTATGGCCTTTACTGCATCTCTATCCCTTTTGTGCATCAGGTATTTGGTTGATACTCCCTGTTCTTGGATTACAAATGCATACCCTTCAAAGTGGGAGATAATAATATGGCTATTGGTCCACGGTAAACTGCTTTGATGATCGATGTCACTATGTGGAAATTATGTGTGCTTGTTAGCACTTTTCGGGTTTTCACATCAATGGCTCGGATCTCTTCAAGCATCTAAGAGAGCAACCCAAATATTGGTATGAGTACTGGCATTGGAAACGCATTATCGGTCACTGTTTTACTGAATGCAGAGAGTTCTGAGGTCCAAATTTTCTTTATTCGGCTGTAATTTTCTTTAGTGACATGTTTTGTTACAGGTGCCATCGTAAGATATAATTTCATCCACCCCTTAGATACTGTAATGTATGTATGTATGTATGTATGTATGTATGTATGTATGTATGTATGTATGTATGTATGTATGTATGTATGTACGTATGTATGTATGTATGTATGTATGTATGTATCTATGTATCTATCTATCTATCTATCTATCTATCTATCTATCTATCTAGCTATCTAGCTATCTATCTAGCTAGCTATCTAGCTATCTATCTAGCTAGCTATCTATTGAAATTTAAACTACACCAACAGGGTATTTTTCATGTATGTGTGTATATATGTATATGTGTATATGTGAGTTTATGTATGTGCGTGTGTTGTGTGTGTGTGAGTGTGTTGGGTGTGTGCTGATTTGTATGTTTTGTTTCATCTATGTATTTTCATACATGCATTTGCATGTCTTGACAAGCACATATAATACTTAAATGATAAATTTCTGGAAAGTTTTACTGATCTTTGCAGTTCCAGTGATTGCTTGAATCTGCAGTTTTCGAATCAGCTTTCTCCTTTCTGGTTTTGAGAAGCCTGATTTCTCAAGATTGGTACTTAGGCAGTGTGTTACATATCTCAGTACCCCAATAATTACAGGTATAAAATTTAACTTGTAATCTGGATAGAGTAACTGTAGATTTCTCAATAGTACAGCGTAGGTGTTTACTTTCTCGTTGATCTTCGGCTTTATATTAACATCCGCTAGATAGCTGACTTCCACAACTGCACACAGTTTCTCTTCTCTGTCTCACTATGTCAGTTCTATTATGTTTAGATTTTATTGAGGTTTTCACTGGGATATTCCACCAGTACTCCTTATTATGAGTGCAATGATTCCTACAATATAGTGGGTTCTTTTTCTTTAGCCTCAGGGTTATCCTTCCGACGGATCTCATTATACAGTGTCTTAGCTACATCATCATGTCTCATCAGCAGATAATACCGTGATAACATTTTCAGACAACTGCTTATAATGTGGATGATGTCTTCCGTGTTAACTCCACAAAGCCTGCATTGGTTATCACATTTTGGTGTTTTCCTTGCTTCTCTGTCCCGTTTTTGTATCAAGTATTTTGTTTGTATTTACTGTTCCTGGATTGCAAACGCTACCCTTCAAAGTGAGAGTTAGTAATCCGGTTTTGGTTCATGATAAACTGCTTTGGTTATCAATGTTACTATCATATGAGCTTTCTCATAACATATTCAAGCATAATCTTCTGCTGATACACGCTCATCCTTTCACCTAATGATACGTTGCGCTGGAATCGTGTATCTTCTTTGGGCATGTATTCAAGGTTATCATACAAGGAATGCTGCTGAAGGAGCTGCTTTCCAAGTCTCATGGTGTTATCTGCCTCGTATATGCAAAATTTGATCAAGGAATGTACTTCGACACTTGGTAGTTAAGAGATGTTGCAGAAGGGATATGATTCGACATCCAAAAGCTGTTTGGAACGATCGTAAGCTTCTGCCCACTTGTTTTTGTTTTAAGTGGAGGTGGTCTACATCGCTATGTATGTATGTGTGTATGTATGTATGTATGTATGTATGTATGTATGTATGTATGTATGTATGTATGTATGTATGTATCTATGTATGTATGTGTGTGTGTCTATATATGTATGTATCCATGCATGCATGTATGTATGTATGAATGTATGTATGTAATGTATGTATGTATGTATGTATGTATGTATGTATGTATGTATGTATGTATGTGTGTCTATATATGTATGTATCCATGCATGCATGTATGTATGTATGTATGCATGAATGTATGTATGTAATGTAATGTATGCATGCATGCATATATGTATGTATGCATGTATGTATGTATGTATGTATGTATGTATGTATGTATGTATGTATGTATGTATGCATTTGATATGCTGAAGTCGATATGTAGCATATGTTGGTTTCTGGAACAGCGTTTCTGTTTTCCTCAGACTAATGGAGCGGCCTAAGACCTGGGCTGCTTTAGCAAAGCCTAGACACGAACCTTCCTGCGAGCAAGGAGTCAGTTAAGGTTGAATATGTACCTGTCAGTGTGGAAACGGACGTAGGTTTCTCTCGTGCACGTACTGTTTGGCTTTCCTCTGCACTGTTTCACACCATTCTCAATTGAGAATGGATCGAACACTTCACTTACTTTATGGGTGTCATTTCCAATGACACATCCTTGAAAAGGATGTTGACAATCGCATTGTCAAAGCCAATATCTCCCGCACACTGCACATATCCACCAAAATCAAAGTATACAAGGCAGTCATCATCACTACTCTTCTCTATGGGTCAGAAGCTTGGGTGCTGTGCAGGAGGCAAGTCAAGCTGCTAGGATGCTTCCACCAGAGATATATTTGCTTCATCATGAACATCTCATGGAAGGAACATATTACCAACAACGAAGTCCTTCGGCAGATCAACGTCCGTAGCATTGAAACCATGTTGCTGCTCAGATAGTTCAGATGGGCAGGCTACATCTTACACATGATCAAATCCAAAATGCCGAAGGCCATATTCTACGAGTTCAGTCAGAGCGAAAACAACAGAAGAGCCACTCTCGGAAGCGTTTCAAAGACCAGCTGAAAGCAGCAACCCACCCATATAGGAACGACTTCCATACATCGGGAGGAAGTCGCAGCATAGAGGGAAGTGTAGAGTGGTTACATCCAGACCGTTACAAGCAATTTTGAGAAAACCAGAGCAATTACGGTGACAGAAAAACCAAAGAACGATAGTCATCGTCACAACCCACATCGAACGAAAGCCTCAATATTTGTCCTAAATGTATCAGAGTCTGTCATTCGAGGATCAGTTTACATAGCTCGGTGCTCATTCTCATGATCTTCCGACACGAAGAAGCGCTATCATGATCATGATCATGATCATGATGATCATCATCATGTATGTATGAATGTATATCTCTCTTTTTCTCTCTCTCTGGTAAGAATTTGCTTCTCACCCATATGGTTCCAGATTCAGTCTCACTGCGCGGCACATTGGGCAAGTGTTTTCTACAATAACTCGGGCTAGTCGAAGCTTTGTGAGTGGATTTGGTAGACGGAAACTGAAAGACGTCCATCATGTATATTCTTTAATTCTTTTATATGTTTCAGCCCTGAGGCTGTGGCCACGCTTGGGCACCGGTATATATTATGTGTGTGTGTGCGCGCGCATGTGTGTGTTTTTTATTGTGAAACACTAGACATCGTCATGAAAAAACCTGGCTGATCACGCACGCCCGAGTACGCATGCGCCCGCACACACACATACACACACACGATGGGCTTTTTTCAGCTTTCGTCAGGAAAACGCACTCACAAGGCTGTGGCTATAGTAGAAGACACTTGCCCAAGTTACTACGCACCTTGGACAAATATGTATATATATATATATATATATATATAATATATATATATATAGATAGATAGATAGATAGATAGATAGATAGATAGATAGATAGATAGATAGATAGATAGATAGATAGATAGATAGATAGATAGATAGATGTATTAGGTTGGCAACTAAGTTTCCGCCGGTTTTTTTTTAATTTAAATTTTTTAAAAGGTTTAATAAAAAATAACAACTAATTAATCGATAATGTATTCACCCTTGTTGTTTACAATTTCTTCTCGTTGGTAGAAATCACCCAATTTCGACTCGAAAAATTGATCCAACCAAGCTCTCAATTCTGCATCAGAATTGAACGAAACTCCGCACATAGCATTTGAAAGAGATCGAAAGAGGTAGAAATCCGTTGGTACCAAATGAGGAGAGTACGGTGGGTGTGGCAGCACTTCCCAGTCATGCGTTTGAATGGCTTCCTTGGTCATATTGGCGATATGAGGGCGGGCGTTGTCGTGCAGCAGAAGAACTCCATGCTGATGATTAGGTCTTTTCTCTTGAATAGCCGTATTGAATCGTTCCATCTGTTGAACATAGAGTTCCACGTTGACCGTTTGGTTCCGTTCAAGCAATTTGTAATGGATAATCCCTTCCCAGTCCCACCATACGCACAACATCGTTTTACGTGGATGAAGATTTTGTTTTACGCGCGGTGTCGCTTGTTTACCGGGGCTAAGCCTTACGCTGCTTCATATTGATGTACAGGCACCATTTTTTTGTCGCCAGTAACGATTCGGTAAAGAAATCGTTGCTTGTGTCCATGAGTTAAGCGGTGACGAGCAAGCAAATCAGCGGAGATTGTAGCGCGTTGATTTTTGTTGTTGTCTCTTAAAGCATACGGAACTCATGCTCCATACTTCTGAACCTTTCCCATCGAGTGAAGATGCTTCTCTATAGCAGTGCAGGAGCATTCCATTTTCTCTGCCAGTTCCCTTGTCGTTTGACGAGAATTTTCGTGCAAAAGTTGGTTTAATCGCCCTTCATCGAACTCAACTGAATGAGGTGCGTCTTTGAGGTCAAAATTTCCTTTTTGAACTCGTCATACCATTCACTAGCGGTTCTTTCAGCTATGGCACTCTCTCCATACACAGCACAAATGTCGCGAGCAGCTTTTGCGGCCTTAGAACCTTGATTAAAAGCAAAAAGAAGTGGGTGTCGAAAATGCTCGTTTTTTCTTAACTTGACATTCCATTTTAATGATCTGAAAATAATGCAATAAATTCCAAACTTTAAAATAACGGCGGGAACTTAGTTGCCAACCCAATATATATATATATAAATATATATATATATATATATATATATATATATATATATATATATATATCTTTTATCTTTTACTTGTTTAAGTCATCAGACTGCCACCATACAAGGGCACGATCTTGAAGAATTTTAGTCGAACGAATCAACCACATTGCTTACTTTTATGTCCAGTACTTATTCTATCGGCCTCTTTACGACGACGTAAACAAACCAACACCAGTTTTCAAGTGGTTTGAGAGACAAACACACACATGTGCACGAGCACGCACGCACACACACACACACACACACACACACACGCACACACACACACACATACACACACACAAGCACGCACGCTTGCACACACACAAGCACGCACGCTTGCATACACACCGAGATAGAAAGATAGATAGATAGATAATAGATAGATAGATAGATAGATAGATAGATACATACATACATACATACATACATACATGCATACATTCATACATGCATACATACAGATTGAGGGAGTGGAACGATTAAATTCAGGCTACACATATTTCTTAGCTAGCTGATCCTCTGATGTAATAATTACTCAACAATTGGCATTATAACTTTCTTGTAATCAAGGTATTCTTAGCATGATGATTAGCTAAGTTGAGTATCCTTCGTTGAGTAACTATTACATCAGAAGATCAGCTAGATAAGAAACGTGTGTGGCCTGGATTTTACTCTTTCCTCTCACTCAATCTGGATTTTCATTCGCATTGAGAGACTTTCAGCTTATCAAATTTCCTCGTTACGTCGATATAGGAAGAAGTGTGTAACCTTCGACGCCAACGACTTTGCCTTTCATCCTTTCGGGGTCGATAAGTTAAGTACCAGTTTCGCACTGGGGTCGATGTAATCGACCTAATCCGTTTGTGTGTCCTTGTTTGTCCCCTCTATGTTTAGCCCCTTGTGGGTAATAAAGAAACAAATATATTGTTACTGTTCCCTATCGTACACTATCCACTTTTGTTTTCTATACCTGCCACGGACTACTTGAATTCCTACACTAGGATCCTTGGATCTTACCCTTATACACACACACACATGCACACGACAGGATTCTTTCAGTTTCCCCCTACCAAATCCACTCAGAAGGCTTTGGTCTGCCCGAGGCAAGAGTAGAAGACATTTGCCCAAGAAACTGAACTCAGAATCATGTGGTTGGGAAGCAAACTTCTAACCACACAGTCCACGTATTCGGCTACATGTGTGTGTGTGTGTGTGTGTTAATGTGTGTGTGTATGTTTATGTGTGTGTGTGTATGTTTATGTGTGTGTATGTGCGTGTGTGTGTATGTGTATGTATGTGTGTGTGTGTGTGTGTGTGCAGTGTATGTATGTATACATGCATGAAGGAAAAGTGTATTTCTTTAATGTGTAAATGATGATCCACGCGGAACATTTTACAGAGTATCTTTTAACATTATCTTTTGTGTTTGTTCGTTTTCATATTCGAATACAAACATGTTTCTACATAAATTTCTTTATGTTCAATCATATAGTTTGCTATAGACTTTCATGCGTCTTTTTCTTTTATATTATATTTGACAAACGTCTTTAAAAGTACTTGCAATGAAGGGGAAATCACTTCATATTTTACTACAGATTACACTTGTACGCAAACTTCCATGTGAACGGAGAAACACGTTTTAAACATTCAAATGGGAACTAACATGCAAGCTTTAACCGAATCAAGATTAGGAGTGGCTTCCCTTTGATTACTTCCAATTTTTAAAACCATCGCCAAATAGGTAAATTTAAATGAATAATATGCTTTATTAAGTTAGAATTTTCCTATATTATGAAACTAATGTTTCGTCGTTCATTATTTTAATGTCATTACATTTCTATTATAGTTGCAAGAAGACTTATTATCGACGGAGCAAGCGTCTTCAATCTACCAATGCTACATTCGGTTAAGGGCGGCGAGCTGGCAGAATCGTTAGCACGCCAGGCGAAATGCGTAGCCGTATTTCGTCTGCCGTTACGTTCTGAGTTCAAATTGCGCCGAGGTCGACTTTCCCTTTCATCCTTTCGGGGTCGATAAATTAAGTACAAGTTACGCACTGGGGTCGATATAATCGACTTAATCCGTTTGTTTGTCCCCTCTGTGTTTAGCCCCTTGTGGGTAGTAAAGAAACAAATGCTACATTCGGATGAAGACTGTTAGAAAGGGCTGTCAGAAAGTTATACAAGGTAAACTCTTTTTTGTATTCTCGAAATAAAATTACTTGCAAATTACCAATCAAAGCACTGGAAAAAGAAAATGCCTGGCCTATACAGTTTAAAACTGAACTACACAAGAACACTGTGGACATCAAAAAGAAGCCATTGTTCCTTTCAACATCAGGAGTTTTGACTATAATGAAGCTTTAAAATGTTTATTTTTCTTTTTATTATTATAAATCTGCAAGATGCTATATACTGGCAAATAAAAGATAGAATGCAATGAAAGGCTTTTAATTACAGATACACTAAAATTACTGCCATTAAAATAACCTAATAATTAATCAATCAATGATTTTCTACTAATAATTCTTAAGCGTCTTTCTGTCATTTGAATAGGATGAAAGAAAATCTGGAAGAAAACATCAAATTTAATTGTATTTCTGGTTTATCACCATCGGAGGTAATTTAGATCAATTAAGAACTTCACGTGAATTAAGGTGCTATCCTGAAATGAAATACTCTGAAATAGTCACTCAACTTTACAATAAGAAATGCTAATTACAAGCTTATATAGGTTTCAACAAATTTCAGTTGTAATAAAAATTCCACCCCAAATAGTAACAGCGGCACTTATAATTACATGGAAAAATGCGAGCATGAAAAGTAATATTCTTAAGATTATAAACCTGGAAAAGTACAGGACAAGTTATTACACCAGTAAAAGAATAGGACAAACTATTACTTCATGTAAAGTAAAGAATAAGAAACTTTTTACCTCAAATATTGCAGTAAAGAATGCCATTTCTTCTAATTTATCACTCTTTAGAGTTCTCATCTTTTAAATTTATTGTACAAAACTGTTCAGCTAATTTGTAAGTTGGTCTAATTAGTCACATTTTCAGTATTTAAGGTAGTAAATTAGCCAAATTCTTCTCAAATAAGTATAGTGTTATTTGTAAACTATAATAAAATATTTTTTGATATTCAAATTTTAATTTTAGCCGAAATATTGTAAGTAAAAAGTTTCTTATTCTTTACTTTACTTGACGTAATAGTTTGTCCTATATTTTTACAGGTGTAATAACTTGTCCTGTATTTTTCCAGGCTTATAATATTAAGAATATTACTTTTCATGCTCGCATTTTTCCATGTAATCCATGATTTTTCCAGGCATTGCTGTTATAAGATAATTAATAATGTGTCAATTAATAATTTAGGATTTTACCTTATAAAATACTGGGCAGGGAGATACATTGGCTGCTATTTTTAGCGTGTCGAGCGACCAGGAAGAGGCACTTTCATTGGTTTTGTTGCATGATGATATTTTTTTACACATATATGTGTGATATGCATATATATCATCGGCAGAAGTTAGAGAGTAAGTCAAAACCTGAGAGTTTCATGTATTGGCACTTATCAAACACGAATTTGTCCACTGTCACTCTGTAACTCGTGACGAAATAACTTCTAAAACACAAAATTTTGTCAAAAACGTTAAGAGCAAACCTTGTTGTATGTAGCACATTTTACCAGTATCGGAAGTTTCAAAGTGCTTAGTTAAAAAAAATTATCTTAAATCCTCGAGTATAATTCGCATTTTTCCCCAAAAATTTAAAGGTCAAAATCCTTAGTGCGTACTATATACGATGTTAAAAATGAAAAATATTTCCTAAGCAATGTCCGAGTCTTTATTTGCTATCCGGCAATGTTCATTCAGACGCATTTTGTGATGTCGGGCGCGAAAATACCTTAAGCTAAGCCTGAAAGCAATGAAGTCATAAAAGAATCATCCATAACTTGCAGTAAGCAACATTTATTAAAATAAAAGTATTCAGAACACAGAATAACATGTAACAAAAACAATTTGCAAATATTTACATTCCCATATAACAGTTAAGAACATCACCATTATTGTATTACGCATGCGCAGAAGTGTTTGTTCGACTATTTGCTGCTGGCTTAATTACGCACGACTGAAGATAGAGAAGGGGTGCGTATTATACACAAGATTTAGGTTTTTCAGAGGTACAGCCCCCTAAAAATCCCTTGCGCATTATACTCAAGGGCGGACTATACTCGAGGATTTACGGTAATTAAATAATCTGTACGTCAAATTGAATAGATCCGAAATGGATTAAAAGAAATGTCGACATCGGCGGAATATGAACTCAAAACATAAACACAGGCAAAATACTGGTAAGCATTTCGCCCGGCACGCTAACGTTCCTGCCAGCTCACCGCCTTACCACGTAAGCTTTAATTTTAGCAATATATTCTTTAATATTCTTATTGATAAGCATTATTCCTTTACACTCTTACACGAAATTTCGTAGTATTTCACCCCATAGATTTTCTTCTACTAATTTTTGTTCAATTCGGCTAGCGACTCGGAATTCTTCATCCATTTTTCTAAGAAAAGTATACTTTTTTTTTAAAATTTAAAAAGTTTATGTTAATTTAAGGTGAATAGGTGCCTTACTGACCCCTTGAAGTTGCAGATATTTTGATGTATCTTTTTTTCAACTGAAACAAATCTCAAACTATTTATGCCAAAAGTGTAGCTGAGGAAGTGTCCTCATTAAAACTGTTAACAGTTTTCAATTTAGTTGAGAACTGAATTAGTGGTGAAGCTTGGAGGCTGCTGCGATTGACGAAATGGTGGACTTAAGAATATTTTCAACACTACCGTGGTTGAATCATGATGTGAATATAGTGAAATCTTGTGAAATTCCGTGTGCTGGCAGAATCGTTAGCACGCCGCGCAAAATGCTTTACAACGTTTCGTCCTTCCTTACGTTCTGAGTTCGAATTCCGCCGAGGTCGACTTCGCCTTTCGGGGTCGATAAGAAAGTACTAGTTGAGTATTTGGATCGATACTGTTAAGAGCAAATATTATTAAATTGTGTCTGGGGAGAGTCATTCTCTTTTTGTGCTTTATAATTTAATACACTCACTGGTAAAATTTCCACTTATTTCTTTTTTATTTTTCTGAAATTTTCGTTGCGTCTTGCCACCTTTTTAATAGTTTTGAAAAATAGAAAAGAAATAAGTGGAAATTTTACCTGTGAGTGTGTTAAATTATAAGCCACTAAAAGAGAATGACTCTCCCCAGACACAACAGAATATGCTTCAACACACGAACTCACATATAAAGAATCTTGAAAAGCAAATTCAAAAATGAAATATTAAGTTTAAAGTTATACGCGAAGAATGGAATTAGTTCAGTTAGACGTGTTCCATTTCATTTACAAGATAAATTTTAAAATGAGGTGCAAATATTTAAAATGATGGGTATTATTACATCATTAGATTACGCAGGAATCAGACGTACCTTACCTTTTATCAAATTAAGAAAAAAAGATATGACTTCTACGTATTTGAACTGATTCCAAGGCACAAGTAATGGTACATATTGACAATATTCTTTTACTAAACCACCAATTGATACAATTTTCTGTGGCATGATAGGTGCAACATCTTTGTACATTTTTCTTAACGCTTGAATTCAAGCGTGATGGCAAATGCTTGTAGCTTAAGAGATATACTAATTGTTTACAATTAACGTAAAAACACCAAATGAGTCTTGAGAATTTAGCTGGCGTTTTACAGAATTATATGGAACTTATACAGAAGGAGGTTGTGTGTACCAGAGTATGTCAAAATGAATACTAGTATGTCAAATACTATACAACCAAAACTTTTGATTTATTTAAATTATCTCCGTCTGTAGATGCTGTATCATAATTACAAGACGGTAACTATGACCATTTCTACATGAGAAGGGAAGATAATCCAAATATTCAAGTATTCTCCAAAATGGACATGCCATTTAGGGAAAGGACAGGTTTAATGCCTTGAGATCAGAGGACTGTGGAGAACTCTGACTCAATAACCTTTATCAGCACAGCTGCCTAGTCATATTTCCAGCACCCAAAGGATTTAAACTTATACGAAACAGAGTAGAAAACAGTTATGGTTTAGGTAATATGCATAATTTAAACAAAAATAAGTTAAGAGAAACAACTCAAAGCGCCTAGTGACATGTATTCGAATAACAGACAAATATCTATCTTAAATGTCATACAACAAAAATTCTTGACTTATTAAAATTATCTCCGCCTCTAGATAAGGATGTATAATACTTATTAAGGTGGCAATTATCATCAGTTCTACATGAGAACGGCAGACAGTATCCTCAACTCTCTTCTTATCTCCAAACAATAGACCTGTCCTTTTCCTTAATGGCATGTCAGTTTGCGAAAAATCTTGAATCTTGAGATTATCGCCCCTTTTTAATTGGGGCTGGTCACTGTTACTACTTTGTAATTACTATTTTGTAATTCTGACACATCCTCTAGAGGCGGAGATAATTTTCATAGATAAAGAATTTTTCTTTTTTGGTAATTAACCAGTATTTGTCTGTTATTAACTGCTAATTAACCAATATTTTTGGAAATTAACATGTATTTAACATTTATTGAAATACATGCCACTGGCCACTTCGAGTTGTTTCTGTTTGTTCATTTTTTAATATGAAGATGATATCTTTATGTATACTATCCCTGAAGGAAAGTCAATTAACAGAGAAATTACTCTAGTTTCTAGATTAACTAAGGTGCAAATTCCTAAAGAAAAGTCATTCTCCAGAAGAACAAAACTAGTTTTTCAAAGGTTGAATATATTTAAAAAAAGAATTTCTCAGTCTCAACAGTAGTAGTGAAATTAAAACATAAAGGCGTTGACATCAAAAGAGGACATTGGAAAGATATTTGACTGAACAAACTACTATAGAAAATGTATATCCGGCATATGCTGAGAAAATTGAACCAGTTGTTTCAGCTATATCAAAAGAGTTCAAGTGAGATAAAAAGGAACAAAAGATATTTAAAATATTTATCATTCATCGTTCTGACGCCCATGTTCTGCTGTTACATGAAAAAAAGAAAAAAAAAAGAAAGAAAACAACGTGTCTGTTGTTGTGGATGTACCGAATTACGCAGTGTATGCGTGTTATCCTAGGTTGGACAGCGAGCAGACTTCATGAATAATATTTTTACTCATTCACTACGGAATTAGTCAAACATTATTAGAAGTTAAAAATCCCTTCTCTTTAGCAAGTATTCACCCCAAATTTGAAACTGTATTCATTTTTGGGATAGTGTTTAAATCATCTTTTTTTTTTTAAACATGCGGGTCAAGGTGTAGTACCCATGACCTTTGGATGCGCTCCGATACCAGTAAAACTGATGTCGTTAATGTTCTGTTTGAGCTCTTATAAGTCAACACTTGGAAGAGAGGCGTGCTCGAACAAGAGATTCGAGAGGGAAAATGTTCTAAAGAGCGAGACCTAGTAGGTTAGGCACAGCAAGGGTGACAAGAGAGTGCATGAGAGGGGAAGCACATGACCAGCCAGCTCCGAGGAACAATAGCCACTATAGCTGAAGTAGAAAAAGTACTAAGAAAGGAGACTGCATATCTGTGGTCCAGAGGCTGGAGAGTGTCTATAATGATTTAATGCCAGTCAGTCGAATAGCCCTTCTCTGTATGATGTCTATGTGCGAAACAACAGCACCGTTTCAGATCTAAGAGAAATACTCCACTTGAACTTCGTGACCGTGGGGACTCCAACTGAGTACAGCTGATGTTTAGAATGTACGTGTTTGAATCTCGTGTTAAAAGAAGTGGGATTCTCTCGAGATAGTCGTTCGTGAAGGTTTGATATATGGTTTCTAGCGTGAGGATGATATG
Organism: Octopus sinensis; assembly: GCF_006345805.1. Taxonomy (NCBI): domain Eukaryota; kingdom Metazoa; phylum Mollusca; class Cephalopoda; order Octopoda; family Octopodidae; genus Octopus; species Octopus sinensis. The sequence continues at coordinate 44,980,900 of NC_043010.1, forward strand.
TATTTGGGAAAGGTTATGGAACACCGAAGGAGCATATCATCTGCATAAAAATGGGAGTTGTTGATGTGACGGAATGTAGATCATTGACGTATAGAAGGAAGAGAGTGGGGAACAAAATCGAATGTTAGGATATAGCAAATTTGATAGTGGAAAGAAGAGTTCCGTCAGCACATATTGCAATGGTAATGATAGGAAGTAACCAATTCATGAATGACCGGAATCCATTGACAGAAAGTTTCGATTGAAGATTCACATATCAGATATAATCGAAAGCTTTGCTGATATCAAAGGCGATGGCAGTTTTCATTCATTTCTATTCATTATAAAGTCGCAAACAGCAAACAATTACGAACTCACGATTATGTTTTGTAGCCTGGTTTTAGGGTATTCCATTGAAAAGTTTATTAAATCTTATGATAGTAACCAGAGATTCAGACCACCTCTAATGGAATATTTTAATACACAGTTAGTAAACTATGGAAACATGTTCATGGAGATCGGGAATATTTCCCTAATACTGGCAATGTTTTAGTCGTCCTGTATTCATATTTAACATGGATCGACACATTTGTATATCCACGTCGAGTTATTAAAAAACAAGTTGTTTAAGGTCTTTTCTCGTTTTAGAGTACCATCCACTTTAGTATCAAACAGAAAACCTGAATTTGTTGCACCAAAAGAATGTTATCAACAGACTGATAGAGATACCCACTTATAGACTCGTATCTAATAGATTGCACTTAAAAGGCTATATAAACTATAAAAACACTTTACCATTTTGATTCTAAGCAAGGCATTTTCTCAACTGCATAAATAAATCGTATTTAATCATTGAGGTGCCTCGGGTGACTATAAGTTATCAGTTACAAAATTAATGAATAAACAATTAATTCTTTGAAGAAGGCAAAAATGTATAAGGCAGCGTTGGATGAAGTTACGCATAAAGCAAGATAAGGAGTACATGTCAGAAAAATACCGTATGAGTTAACAACGTTAACCATTCTTTCGGAATTGATGGCAGTTGAGAATCTACTACTTTTAGAAAACCTAGTGCAAGGGTTAATACTGATTTTGCAAATACGCATAATGGTGATGATTTTGGTCTTTGACAAGTAGTTATTTCAAATCTGCAAAGCAAAATGACAGAATTACAGGATAACGTGAAATCCTTGATTTTAGTCCTTGAGAATCATCTGTATGAAGTCCACGGAGCGATGTGCTAAATTTGCAAGGAGCGTAAAAAGCCTAAACGTTTTGAGGATGAAAACACGGTAGTTTTGTTAAGTAACAATTTTCCTGTTTTTTTTTTTTTTAAATATTAATTAATTACCTTTTTAGTATTGTCACACATGCAAGATTCATTGCCTGCGGAGCAAACGTCTTGGCGCAATCGACGATTACAAAACACAGAACTGTCAGAATATTACACAGGGTGAACTCTCCGTCTTTTAGCTGCCAAAACAAAACTTCTTATATGAAGTGGTATCAAAAAATTCCTGGACTAGATATGTTTAATAAAAAAACAATTTAGCTACCTAAGTTTTAACATCATTTCCTTCGAAATAGTCACCTTGCGCAGCAATACACCCGCCTCAGCGTTCCTGCTACTTTGGGGATCCGGCCTAGAAGTCGTTTTCCGTAAGCGAGTCGAGTATCTTCTGCGATTCGCTCTGGATTTCGGTAATGGTGTTAAAACGGTGATCTTTGAGCTACATTTTTATCTTGGGGGAGAGATGGAAGTCCACAGGTGCAAAATATGGCGAATAGGGCAGGTACAGAAGCGATACCATGTTGTTTTTGGCGAGAAACTCGTGAGTGAGGGGTGCTCGGGGACAGGGTGCATTGTCGTCGTAAAGAATCCAGTTCTTCGCGCTCCGGTCTCTTTCACCGAATGTCCTCCCTCAAACGCTTCAAAACGTCGCAGTAGAAGTCTCGATTGACGGTCTGGTCCTGGGGGACGAATTCTAGATGTACAATACCTCATTTCCGGAGGTGATGCTCGTGGAGGGTCTTCCAGATTGTTCATCGTCTTTCAGGGACGTTCTTCCACATTTGAAACACCCGTGCCACTTGAAATTTTGTGTACGACCCATTGCTGCATCGCTGTAAGCTTGCTGAAGCATGCTCGATGTCTCTGTAGCAGATATACGCAAGTTTAACGCAACATTTCCCGTTGGCTCTTTGTTCCTGCCCACAACGAAATAGCAGACTACAGCATGCACGTGATTACAAAACACAAATTTCACTACTTGCGAAGCAAACACAGCGATGTCATTCGGCACATTGCCTAATGAAGATCACTGCTAGCCCTTACTGTGCACGCAACCTTGTGCTGCTATCTGTTGGTGTGTTACAGATCTAGCCCGGAAACCTTTTGACACCACCTCGTAAAACAGGAAAACATATGCTAAATTATAAAAATCGACTACAAAGCAATTCATGGAGATACTTATTCTTGTTTCTGTTTCTACATCGAAAATATGCACAGTCAAAGATATCCGTTGTTGAGTATGTGCCCACCATCCCCCCCACATACGTTGTTTCAAAAGTGCGTAAACTAAAAACTCAGCGAAGGCGATGTCTGAGCTACCGTTAGAATAATTGCTTTGGATCTGTGCTTTATACCGGCGAGGAAGTATTGATTATCATCTGGTTCAATCATTCCGATCCATATGCAGACACCAGCCCTAGTCTTCCGTATGTGACTTCCAATGAGACATTAAATCTGTGATGCAATCTTTATTCGTAAATAGTAGCGTAGGAGCTTACAGTTCTGACCTGCTTACATTAAAAACTTGGTGTCATTCTATAATGCAAAAGCCAATGAGCATCTGCTAAGGCTGATTATGGAGCTTACCAACAGAACTATTAATGAGTCTCATCCACCAAGCTCGCAAAATCTTTCCGGTCAAATTGACTACGCTGGGGAAGAAGGTTGGTGTCATATACCCCTTAGTTCTTGGCAATATATCCAGGAGGCTCGTAGTGGAAGCAATCACTAAGTCAACCGGAAAAACAAATTATCTGTGTGCTACACAGTATTGATGTCGCAAGCATTTGTGAGGACGAAGTCCGCACAGCGAGATAATTAATTGAAGAATCCACACAAGTCTATAGGAAAAGCCTCTCGACGTCTCATAATGAAAGCTGACCGGAGGAATATATTTAACTGCATACAAGACCACATGATGTAAGTCTGCTTTTCTGAGACTTGTGCGTCTACCTATTGGTCTATTTCTCTTATGGGTCTCCAGTCATTCTTCATTGGTGTGTAACAGAAGGAACCATCAAGTTTTCTTCTCTTTTCGCTTGGTGTTTAAGACAGTATCTTTTAATCTAGTATCTTTTAATTTGTAGTACTCAGATGATGCGACATTAGGTGGGCATACCGAAATTAACCGTTACTCAAATTTGTTGAGAACCGAACTTGAGGTCAAAGTGTTCAAGTCTGATGCCACGTCTGCCAACTATATTACAGACAGTTTCGACGCTGCCATCAGATACATGCGATTGATATTTCATCAAGTGCAGGTGACTTCGAAATAATAAATCCTCAATTTTGTTTCACTGGTCGTTTTCTCCGCAGTTCTATCGGTTGCTGAATTCAAACTACAGGACTCGAAATTAGGCTGCGTTTTACTGGTGCACATCCTTCTTCCTCTTAAAGAACTGCTTTGCCAAGTGCAAACTGCTGAATAATTTCCAGTACTCTGTATTACAAACAGACAACAGGATTCAAGAACAGAAGATTCTGTCCAACGTAGTGCATATGAGATATATAACGTCCTGTTTAGTGGTGCCGTATTACAACAAACCACCTACCCCGTTACATAGAGTGGTCGTGAATTTCGATGCTTTGTTATATTAGCATTACCAGAATACTTACCATCACTTGTCATTCCCTCCACGATGTTCTCCCACTCCTGCAGAGCCGACTACATTTAGATCACACAAAACTGTCTACGTGACCAACAAGAGACTCGACCTTAATCCTGTAAACATTTTCTAAGTTCAGCAAAATGGGACGTATTTCTATGCTGTAAAGTCTCAAACAGCCTTGTTAATTCGCTTGACCAGCATCGACTAATGTGTTTCAACTCTGCTTTCCAGCCTCGTAGCAGTGTATAGCTCAACGCTTCACCACTATCATTTCCTCACCTACAAATACATGTTCGGGCTTTACCGATCTCTGATCACCAATCCCCATCGACAATCAATCATCATTGCTTTATATGCATTGAGGACAGTATTTCACTTTACTCATGTCTAAAATCATCGTCCTCGGTTATTTCAGAGTTTACCATTCTTCTTGGCACTTACACTAATCCTATATTGATACTGCTGGTACCGAAGCCAGATCGTTTACTATCTACAACGATAAATTTAATCCTATACATGTCTTGATCGGCACAAAAACGCTAAATACTCTTGGTGATTTTCTCGCTTCCATATCCAGCCCCTACCGTACTAAACCTTTCTTCACCTATCGCTTTGTTCAAACACTGCTTTATCGTGACTATGCACTACACTCACTGCAGAACATCTCCAGCTACCAGATTCTAGGACACTTGATGTAGATTTACAGGGAGGATTTCTGCTTTTTAAACGTTAAACATGCCTGGTAGTATATGTACTTCACTCCTGAACTTTCGGAGACAAGATGACCGAAATATTTCTTAGACATGTACCAATATATCCCATGCACATACTTCACCGTAAGTCCGAGATGTGGTGTGCTTGTAGAGATGTGTTGCAGTACAGGAAGAGAACACGGTTTGGGTAAAAAAAATCAACATCCCCTACAAACATGAAATTTACTCTGCCAGACCCGAAATCCGAAATATGTCTTCGTCCATTACGCAACCCACATGTTCTACTTCCTTTCAAATCTAGCCGTTCCTTTTGGTCATTTATTAAAAAGATTTCTACTGATTTTCAGTGTCAACCTATCCTACATCCTCGATCATGATGGCTCAGTACAAAGTTTTCTAGTAAAGAAAGCTCCATTTGCAGCACGCTTTGCATATACAGTCGGTAAAACTCTTTCAGAAGTCGTCCTGTCTATTCAATCATCTTCATAACTTCGTACACATACACATCAAGCATAAAATCATTTCTGACCATTTTAAACCAACATTGTCACTTCTAATAACCTAAGACAATGTACCCTAATGATAGTTACGACACTCGCAAACTCTTCAGTCTCTATATAGGGCGATATATCCTGATATTTAAAAATACGCTTCAGTGTGTATTGTTTCTAACTAGGATCTATCACATCCACTTCCAGCATCTTAAAGGTAACAAAGACAGTTATTATCAGTCACCTTCTTCAACACCGCGAATCCCTCCTCCTCTTTCTTCAATAACACTGGTCTACAACGATTTTGGTGTTTAGGAAATAGACATTATTCCTATACAAAATCGGTCTCCTGAATCCTAATATAACCTTTTTGTCCTATCAGATCCAGTTTTTAAGTTATTGAACATCCCTATAGTCACTATGTATGTGTGTACGTCCAGTACGCAATATTCATTACCTTATTCTAATTCTATGTGTTTTTTTTCTTTTTCCATACTTTTTAGATGTTGCGGTGAACTAAACAATAGAAAATGAACAAGATGTCCTCTTCAAGAAAATGCTGAGTTAATTCTCCAAATGTGTTTTGTTATGTTTGTGGAGAATATACATTACTTGAAAATCGGAAAAAAATCACTGATTTTGTTGAAAGAGTGTATATAGAATATTTTGGGGGTCGAGCTGGGAGACCAAAAATAAATATTGGGTATCGCATAATGTCTGCAAGCAATGTAAAGAACATGGACGAAAGGGACAAGGAAAAGTGTGAGATTTACTATACCAACAATATGGCGGGAGCCCTATAATCACGTAGACGACTGCTATTTTTGTAATCTAAATTTGAAGGGTATTAACCGGAAAAATCGGCAAGCACTTGTCTATCCTAATCTTGCCTTGTTATTAGACCGGTTCCACACGGCGAAGAGCTTCCTGTTCCTGTCTTCAATGTCTTGCCTCAGATAACTTTACCCTCAAACAAAGAAGATTCATCACCTGAAGAAGACACTAGAGATCAAGACTTTTCAGATGAGACTTTACCTCAGCTATTTTCCCAGGTAGAGTTGAACGATCTAGTTCGTGGCATGAACCTCCCGAAAAATTCTGCAGAATTGTTTGCTTCTCGACTGAAAGAGAAGAATCTTCTAGAGAATGGTGTATATAAAACATTTTATCGGAGTCGGCATGAAGAGTTCCTTTCTTTTTTCACAAAAGAGGAAGAGCTGGTTTACTGCAGAGATGTCAGTGGGCTTCTTAATAAACTTGGCATTGAGGAATACAAATCAGAGGAATGGTGTCTTTTCAAAGACAGCTCTAAGCGTAGTGTAAAATGTGTATTGTTGCACAACGGAAACGCATATGGCTCTGTCCCACTCGGTCACTCAACAACTCTGAAGGAAAAATATGAAGAAATTCAGTTGGTTTTAGAGAAGATACTGTACCATGACTATAAATGGGTCATCTGCGTTGACTTAAAGATGGTGAATTTTCTCATGGGACAGTAATATGGTTATACCAAATACCCATGCTTTCTTTGTATGTGGGACAGTAGAGACCAAGGAAACCACTATGTTAAGAAAGACTAGTCGCATCGAACAAATATGGCTCTATGTAGAGCTGCCAATATATTGGAAGAATCGTTAGTTGAGCGAGAAAAGATCATTTTCTCCACTTTGCACATCAAACTCGAATTGATCAAGCAATTCATCAAAGCTCTTGACAAAACTGGGGAGTGCTTCAAGTATATATGCAGTGTCTATCCAGACTTGTCGATTAAAAAAAGTAAAGTAGGGATTATTGATGGACCACAGATCCGTAAGCTCTCGAAGGACACAAATTTCGGGAAAGTAATGAGCGAAAATGAAACATCGGATGTAGTGCAAAATTTCCTTCAGAAACACAAAGTGAAAACTATAAAGTCCATGTTACCAACTTGATATCAGCTTTTCGTGATACTGGCGCGAATATGAGCATCAAAATGCATTACCTTTTTAGTCATCTTCATTGTTTTCCTGAAAATCTCGGAGATGTTAGTGATGAACAAGGCGAACGATTCCATCAGGACATCAAGGAGATGGAAACTCGGTACCAAGGACGTTGGGACGCTGTGATGATGGAAGACTATTGCTCCTGTTGCTAAACATTCACGGTGCACAAAGAAGCACAAATTTATTCCTTGAATTTTCTGCCAAAAATCTTAACCAATATGCATTTTAGATTTTGCATTTTCATTTGTACTTCTTTTTCTTTTGTGTTACGCTCTCTTTATTGATTCATACTATTAGGTTGTCAAGAAAATTCTTGCTGTTTTTAACCTTTCAATTCAGATGCGCCATCATAATCAACACACTTTTGCCAACGCGAAACAATTTTATATATACCAGTAGCGTAAAAATACTGCATTCTGGTGGCGATGAAGTCGTTGAAGGCGTGTTTGGCATCGTCTTGGGTTTTGAAGCATTTCTCACGCAGGAAGTTATCGAGATGCTTGAAAAAGCGGTAATCGGTTGGTGAGAGGTCTGGTAAGTATGGCGGATGAGGCAGGGCTTCGTTCAACTTCTGCAGGGTCAGTTGTGCGACATGCGGCCGAGCGTTGTTGTGGAGAAGAATTGGTCCTTTTCTGTTGAACAATGCTGACTGTTGTTGTCGGAGTTTCTTATGCATTTCATCCATTTGCTGACAGTACTTCTCTGCCGTAATGGTTTTGCCTGGATCCAAAAAGCTGTGATGGATGAGACTGGCCGCAGACCACCAAACAGTCACCATGATCTTCTTTTGGTGCAACTTTGGCTTCGGGAAGTGCTGTGGAGCACAACAACTGAGCTGAGCGTCGCCGGTTGTTGTAAAGAATCTACTTCTCATCACAAGTCACAATCCAGTCGAAAAACGGGTCGTTCTTGTTGCGTAAAAGAAGGGAAGACGACACTTCAAAACGGCGTTTTTTTTTTTTTTGGTTGTCGTTCAATTCGCGCGGCAACCATTTCTGAAGTATTTTTGTTTATCCAATCTCTTCCAAGTGGTTGGAAATTGTCGTAAACGTTACGTCTAATTCAGAAGCAAGGTCTCGAACAGTTGTGCTTGGACTGACTTCGACTAAGGCTCTTAGTTGATCGTTGTCAGCATCCGATGGCCGACCACTACGCTTCAAGACTATCATCTTGAAGACTCTCGTCACCGCTACGAAATTTCTTGAACCACCATTGTGCTGTACGTTCATCGGTGGTTCCTGGGCTAAACGCATCGTTGATATCGCGAGCTGTTTCAGCAGCTTTTCGGCCTAGCTTGAACTGGAATAAGAAAATTGTGCGAATTTGCTTTTAGTCCATGTTGTATTCAACGTTCCTGAAAAAATGGCCTAATAATTCAAAAAGGAAAAAAGTAACACGATTAGATAGAGCGAAAAACGAACTTTAAAATGATATATAAAGTCAGAGTAATTTAACGAAAATTAATTTGAAAGTACATCATTTAAAACCAAAATTTAAAATTCAGCAAGAACTTTCTTGACAACCTATAATGAGCCTTTTGTATGAATAAAATACTCTATTAGGTCTAGTCAGAAAACTAGACCTGATAGAGAAAAACTGAAGTCATTTTTGATTTTAGCAATCAAAGTCACTTATGAATTCATTGAAATATTCCAGGCACCAGACAAAAATTTTTTGTTGTTGTCCAGTGTAATCATCAGGATGGTAGTTATTAAAACTGGAATTTTCTCTCCTATATCACTCACCAGGAGGAGAGTCACCCTTAAAAAAACTTGGTGAAAGGTGTTGTTGCATTTGAAATCAGCACAGTATTGGACAATATCTGGGATGCAACTGTCCAAATAAAACTCTTTGGAATGCATTTGCTTCTGGTCTCTTCGATCGGACGCCAATGACAGATCACACTAACACATCATATATACTAAATGAGCTCTCTCCGGCCTACACTTTGTCGAATCTGGTGTATCCTAAGCTTCCTCTTCCCCCTATAAATCAACTATTTGCTGTCGCTTCTAACAGCAACTTCTATTCTGGTGATACTAACCTTATCTAAATACTTCACGCCAAACCTGTATTTTCTCAGTGAAGAGAAACATCGAAAACTTGCGACAATGGTGTCACATCAACCTTATATCCAGGACTACACGAATCACCAAAATAATCTGGTACGCTCCCATCAAGTCATGGACAATATATAATAAAATCCTTCGAAGTCACTACAAATGCCAGGCCTCAAAGTTATTGATTATTTCTGTGGGCAATCTCACATCTGAGACATAGGACAGTCTACATGTAAAGCTTGACCTTCCACATTCGAGTCAATGGATATCTAATATTCAATGTAAAACACAATGGAATAAAGGGATCTTTTCGGTTTGAACGGCATTTTTTTTTCTAGCGTTGTCATATGAAATTGTCACCCATAATTATGACCCTAGTATCGATCTATTGAATTTCAATCTGTTTTAGTGTTAGTGTTAGTTAGGGTTAGGGGTGGGGGGAAGGGTATCTTTTTTTCTTCACAAATGTAAATAGACCCAATCTGTTTCTTAAACGAGGGACATATTCATACGGCACAGAATGTTTTTTACCTCAATGGACGTCACTGATTGATTGAAATTGCAGAAATTGAAGAAAAAAAAACAACAAATATCTTACAAACTATAGAATTTTCTCAATAAAGCCAAGAGAAAAAGATGTTTTATAAACACATTCTACCAGTATACGAAGTTTAAAATTTTTAGTTACTTAGAAATTATGTTAAAAACTGCCGCTCAAACCGAAAAGATCCGAATAAAGTTTCCATATCTGGGACGGTCCTGCTGCTTTATACATAAAAATCTACCCGACTCTGCCGCAGAGAGTCACTCATCAAACTCTCCAAACGCAAGACTAGAGACGTGCTGTCTCCCTACCCTGCCTTTACTAATGCCACTATAATAATCCTCTACATCTCACAGGTGACTGACCTCATTCTACAACTACCCAAGCCAATCTGATTCACTTCTCTCTCTTTCTCTCACCTAAGCACCGCACTAACCACTATTTCTAATTTTATGTATCCAGAATGTCAACTCTGAATGTTTTTTACTGTTCATGTTTTCCTGCAGTTCAAAAGGGACATCAACCCTACCTGTTTCCGTATCAATCGGAGGGCCTATGAAGGCGTTCCCTTCTTCCAAATCAAACCATATTTTAAAAACTATTAGTCATTACTTAAGCATTATATCTGGAAATTATATTTAGTTAACGGAAGAGCTTTGGTTTTAATCAATCTTTTCGACTTGCCATCCCAATACTTACTCCACGTTCATGTGGAAATACAGAATGTTTTCTTAAAAACAGTGAAAAATCCTTTGTGTCAGAAACCATTCTTTCCAAGAGCATTTTAACCGTCAGTATTGGGAAATTATTTAAGAAAGGAAATATCAGAATGAATTAGCTAAGAAATCGAAGTTAGAACCATCATCCTTCTAGTAACTGTTTAAACACCGAACAAATTTAATGTTTAAATGCTATAGAAATTATTCCAGTTCAAGTTTTCCTCAAGTAAGCACTAGATGCTAATTATCTTGATATTCTAGTTAGATCAGACAGTAAGCCCACACATGTAGGCGGTATTTTGAAAATTATTATGCCTACGTTTCTATACTATTCACTTCAGCTTACTATTTGCATAACTCTTATTTCTCTATAAAATTTACTGCTTTTAAATATAAAAGAATAATATAATAAAGTTAAACAATATAAAAAATAGGCTTGACTTCTTTCGTATATTACTAAAATAAAAAAAAGAAGAATAGACGACCGAGAAAAGGGAATGGTCCATGATGAGATTCCCAGGTTAGAAAGTGGAGGTGTATTCATTAAATAAAACTAGTCGTTTGCATTTTATGAGAAAATTTGTCTGTAAGAAAAGCTCTTGTCGTTTTCTCTCACTCATTCATTTTACATTCGTTTAGAAACAACAGCAAATGGTTTAGTTGATTCTCACGCACTGCATGTTTCTTTCTCTTACATTATGGGACCGAGCCTGGCTAATTCACTGAAATTCAGTTGACGAGAAAAAGCAGAAACACTACATTGGTTGGCTATTTTGTACATTAATCTCGGATTGAAAATATATATTTAAAGTGCTACAAACGTCAGAAAACATCAGAGAAAAATAAATAACCGATTGAATTTGAACCCACACCTCTTGCTTGGAACCATGATGTTTAATTTTTTTCACTCAAATAAGTTCGACTTATCAGAACAGTACAAAGTAGTAGCACAGTAATCACATCAAGCCATGAACCATAAAGTCATATAAAATCATGGAGCTGACGATTTATACAACCAACACTAAACAACCATAATGCTTTTTTCATGGACATGTGATCAGAAGAAAACATATATCTGATTTCGGAAGTTGCAGTGATGAAACAATACACATTGTGACACATACTGCACGTTGCACCACCCTAAACAAAAGATGACAACTGAAAATAATAAATTCTGGAAGTTACGCCCGTCT
>NC_043010.1:44997480-45012480 GCF_006345805.1 Octopus sinensis
GGCAAGAGCGTATTCAACACCAAATTAAGCTACTTAGGTCTGACATAGAATGTTTGAAAAACCTTAAGTCTGACAGGACTATCACATCTATAAAAACCCGAAACTTAAAGAAAAAAATATATGAAAACCATACTTGACATTGATACCACCACAGAAACCATCAAGCAAAAGGTATATCCTAAAGCTTTCCGCATAGCAAGGTATGAAAAGTGCGTTAGATTCTTTAAGGACAACAACATGTTCAAAAATAACCCCCAAAATTTTTACAGGAAGTTAGGGAAAATACAGTAAAGTCTGTCCCATTAGAAGAAGTGCAGGAATTTTGGACTAAAATTTGGGCAGAAGAAAAATCACACAATGAAAAGGCCCCTTGGAGTGATAGAATATCTACAGCCTTAGACTCCTTAGAAGAGCAAAAGTGGGGGGATGTCAAGGTAGAAGATATTTGATCTGCTCCCAGGAGGTGAAGCAAATGGAAGTCTCCAGCAAAGGATAAAATTCCTAACTTCTGGTTGAATGCCTTCCCAGAGAGCCACAAACTGCTAACAAAATTTTACAACTAAGTTTTGCAACATCCTAGTATGATTCCCTCTAGGCTAGTTAATGGTTTAACATTCCTACTTCCAAAAAATGAAGAAACAAATGAACCAAAAAATTATCGTCTCATAACCTGCTTAACAACAATGTACAAAACGCTAACATCTATCTTGATTGAATATACCTATAGTTTCTTAATAGAAAGTAGCATATTCCCTAATGTGCAAAAAGGATGTAAACGTGGATCTTATGGTTGTAAAGATCAGCTACTCATCAATAAGATGATCATAGAAGATTGTCACAGACGACACAAATCTTGTCAATACCTTGGAAAAAAAACCTTTGAAAGCCTACCACATAGGTGTATCAAGAAATGTCTGGAAATGTATAAAATATCTCCGACTCTGCGAAACTTTTTGTCTGTAAGTATGAGATCATGTAGAACCACGTTGACTTTGAACAGTGACAATGAATCACTAAACGCTGGTGATGTAAGAATTTCAAGTGGCATTTTCCAGGGTGAGTTACTATTACCACTCCTCCTTTTCTAGCCTTAATACCTCTCTGAAAATTGCTCAATGATGCACAATACGGTTATAAAATGTTTGATAAAAATATAAATCATCTCATCTACATGGATGATTTAAGGCTCTTCGCAAAAAATGACCAATAACTCAAGGGCTTACTAGCGATTGTTAAACAATTCAGTGATGGCATCAGGGTGCAATTTGGCCTCGATAAATGTGCAAAAGCTGCCTTTATCAAAGGAAAAATGACAGAAACATCTATCGTTCACCTTGACCAGCTGAATGTCATAAAAGAGTTAGAACCAGCGGAGCACTACAAATACCTAGGGGTAATTGAAGGGGACGGACTCAAACATTCAATGATGGGGGAAAGGATCAGAAGAGAATGTTATTGCAGGGTTAGAGCAATACTCAAGTCAGAGCTGAATGCAAGAAACAGGATCGAAGCGATCAATGCTTTAGCCATACCAGTCATGACTTTCAGTTTCAATATTATTAACTGGTCAATTACTGAAATATATAATCTTGACAGAAAAATACGAAAACTGTTGACAATGCATATAATGCACCACCCTAAGGCAGATATAGATCGACTTTATCCGCCAAGAAAAGCGGGAAACCGTGGACTTTTACAACTGGCATTGACAATGAAGATTGCCACAATCGGCCTGGACACCTACCTGGAAAACTCTGAGGACTGGATATTAAAACTTGTCTCAAAACATGAAAAGAAAAAAGCATCATACTCAGTAACAAAACAGGCAAAGGAATTCCAAATTCCAAATAAGTGGATTCCAAATACAACAAATTCCAGAATTATACGTACTAGAAACAAGCGCAGAAAAAGCTAAGCGCATGACAACCCGTGCTAAAACTGCTGCCTTAGATATTCTGACTGATAAATGGCAAGAAAAACCTGTCAATGGCAAATACCCAAAGAGAGCAAATAAGGCCGATGTTGATAAAGCCCTTACCCATCAATATCTAATGGCTTCTGGCTTAAAATAAGAAACAGAAGGGTTTATCATAACAGGCCAAATCAATGCCTACCTACAAGGAACTACCAGGCCAACATATTAAACGGCAGCTTCCCAACATGTCGTGTTTGTCAACAACAAAACGAAACCATTGATCATGTTGTCTCCATCTGCAGTCTTCTAGCACCTACAGATTATTTCAACAGGCATGATAGAGCAGCATAAAATATTCACTGGATAATTTTCAAAAACCTGGACTTGCCCCATGATAAAAACTGGTGGGAACACAAACCACCTCCAGTGCTTGAAAATGGTCACACCTCACTCCTGTGGAACTTCACCATTCAAGCTGACAGAACGATAGATGCAAATAGGCCAGACATCATATTGAAAGACTTCAGACAAAAATCATGCCTCCTCATTGATATGACTGACTCAATCGATATAAACGTCACTGTCAAGACCTACAAAAACTGAGAAAGTATAAATATCTTGAAATATAACTTAGCAAAATATAGAACCTGAAGACTAAAACAATACCTGTTGTCATAGGTGCCCTAGAAATGATAGCAAAAGGGGCTGATTGCTACCTAGCTCAGCTCAGATACCAGGAAACACCAAAATGGCAGAAATTCAAGATAGTGCTCATGGAAACTGCCCATATCCTACGTAAAATACTGTCTATGTAGTCTCAAATTTTAAAAACAAATACATAATTTTCTTATGGTTTCTTAAACATTCTCAAGAACAACACTATGTACAAAGCCAAATATATGGCACCCTAAGCATATCACTAACATGAACTTCTAACTTGTTGTCTCTTGAGGTATCCCTCTAGTCTATTTCTTTCTATTGCTAATTCTTTGCTAAACGCTATCGATTCAGCTCTAATCGCTCTCTTCAGAGCGATCCACCACTCGTTGTTAATTATATCCCCCGTCAAATGCTACTTAACTAGTTCGCTAAACCGGTCCTTGTAGTCTTTGCGAGCAAGTAAGGATGCATAGAACTTCCAGTAACCGGGTCCCTGTCTACGGGTTCTATCTAAATTGACTGAGTATATCACAAATTGGAGATCTGTGTAGCCGAACAATTTAAATTGTGGACAACCTATGCAATCCCTATCTTCTTACCTAACAAATACTCTAGCTAAATACTATCTGGATGATCTACTCTGGTTGCTCCCTGTCCATACTGGCATACCAGGGAAATCCAGCGCGTACCTGTCAGAAAGCTGGAAGTTTCTGAGCAGGTTTTCGAGGCTTTTTCATTCATTTCTATGTACTAAACCCACACAGTACTTCCGCGTGCCCAAAATACTATTCCAGTCCCCCACTTGTACTAAATGGAAAGCCGTTCCCAAGAATGTTTCTTGACGCCAGAAGAAATCTGGTCTCCCAGGCCCTTTTATGGCATAAACCACCACCAGTCTAAAGGCGTCACCTTCGCTGCCATTCATGTCCAGGACCACCACCCTGCCATTCGGGTCCAGGAAGATAGACCGTATTTGGAGATCTAAGGAGTTCCGGAGTAGCAGTGCTACACTGCCATCCTCTCCCGATAGACCACAAGATGAGAATACCATCTGGATGCTAGAGCGTGTTTTCCGGAGATCCTTGCTTTACTAATGCCTGCCACATCCAAATCAAGAGACCTGAGATCGTTGAGCAAGTGATCTTACCTCCAAGCTGATCCCAGTACACGCACATTCACACATCCCATTCTCAGCACAGCCATGCTAGTCGGAGAAAGAAAAGGAAGAGGTTGCTCACCTCGATTTTCGAAAAGACCGGAAGTTCCGGGCCTCTATACTGGTGAAAATGTTTTAAAAGCCCGCGCAACAGCGTTTTATCAACATATTTTTTTTAATCTATACACTACCTGGGAATTTTTCTATTATAGTTTTATAAACGTCTAACGTCGTTTTAATTGAGGGTCTGTACTTGGGGGTTTTGAGGATGAAATCCTCAAATTCCTTTCCCTCTTTACACTTGTTCTCATCAGTGAAATTGAGGGATACATTTCGTCTACAATCTGATGAATATTTTTGAAGTTCTGTAATTAGTTGTTTCTGTGATTTCATTCTGTTGTTGATGTTGCTGTTTTTGAAGTAGCTGATTTTGTTCTTGTTATTGTTGGAGTGGTTGTGAACTGTGTTGCAGTTGTGGTTTCAGAATAAGTTTTTATTGATTTCTTGGAGTAGGGCTATGCACTCTCCTCTTCTCTCGCCTACCCCATTTTGTCACTGTGATCCATTGATCGTTCAGCTTTTCCTTCTTCATGTCATTGCAGTTGATATTAGTTATGGAGGGGGGTATTCAAGAGAGAAACTTGCTTTTCCGTGGCAACAGGGGGTAGGCTCCATCTTTGTCTTTGTTTGGGAGTTGGTGTGAGCGTGGGTATTTGAGTAGATGTAGGAGTCTTGAGAACTTGTTTATGCTTTTGAACTTGTATTTGTAATGTTGGCAGCAATGGAACTTTATTTTTACTCGTTTCAGGGCAGAAAGCCTTTAAGTGATTTACTGATTCACATTTGTGGCATCTTGGCTTTCTACCTTCCACGAACACTGATAGGTGAGTACCATCCGCGAGATCGATTATATCGGGCAGCTGGTCGATCTGCTACTGCTTGCATCGTAAGAAATGAAAGAGAAAATAAAGAAAGAATTCTATAGACGAGTTAGATCAATACTGAAAACAGAGCTCAATGCGAAAAACAAGATAATAGGTATTATCACTCTAGCCATCCCAGTTATAAGCTACAACTACAATATCCTTAACTGGACGCCAAATGAACTAACCAAAATAGACAGGAAAACAAGAAAAATAATGACAGGATCAAGGATGCACCACCCAAAGTCTGACATAGAAAGGCTATATATACAACGTATAGAAGGTGGTAGAGGCCTTATACAACTGGAAAACTATTATATAATAGCCACCAAAACTAACAAATATATATAACATACATAAAATAGCACTACTAGACACTGCACACATCCTACGTAAAACACTTTCAATACAGTAACAATAAGAGCATCACAACAAACCACAGTACATACCTAAGGCACACAGAGCTGCGCTCGGTAATGCAGTGAAAGCAAGGGATAAAATAATAATAATAATAATAATAATAATATAATAATAATAATAATAATAATAATATTAATAATAATAATAATAATAATAATAATAATAATAATAATAATAATAATAATAATAATAATAATAATAATAATACCGGGGACGTTTAAGATGTAAGAAGGAAAATACAGGAGACACCGGGGACGTTTAAGATGTAAGAAGGAAAATACAGAGCTCCGAAATCTATCCACAAACATCGAAAACAAGGACACCCTATGGAGCCAAAGATTTACTAACAAAGAATTGGACTATATCCGAGTAAGTAATACGAATTGAAATTTATTACTATTTTCGAAACGAAATGGTGTATTTTGACTCGATATTATCTCCACCTCTAACACAACACATGTAAACATGCGTGGAACAACACGATCATCCCCGACCTCAAACACCATGTACAAAGGAACTACGAAGAAATTAAATGCCACCGATACTATTCAACCCAAGAATAACAATCGAGCGGTACGTACATTAAACCTACAACAAAAAATGTACGAAAAACTACACGTGCGAAATAATGTGACAACAGAAGTAAACGGACCGGTACCCTACGAAAATGACGACCGTCAAAATAATGGGCCGGACGTTGTACCTTATGTCCCGCAATTAAAACCCAAAAGACGTAAATGGACACGTGAGGAATACATTTCTATCTTACACGCATACTTCACAGCAATGCTCTACCCACAAAATGAAAATACAACAACACATACATATAAGATATGGAAGGAAAATAATAGAGAAATAGACTTGGATACAGCAATGAACCCTAATAAATAGCTAACGTACGAAGATACATTCTCAAAGCCAAAAAAATATCAGAAATAGAAATAGAAATAGAAATTAAAAGAAAAACACACCAGGAAAATGTAGATAGAAGCCACACAACAATGCCCAATAATATAAACACTGAAACTGTAAAACACGAAGACAAACGCAACATTCCCAACAAACACGATGTAAACAACGAAGGGGAGCCTAATGATTATGATATTATAAAAAATAAAATAATCAAAGAACTAAAAACCACAGAGCTCAAAATGGACCACCGACCATACCTCCCAAGAATAAAAATAAACGCAATAACAACACCAATTATAAACAACATAAACCTAGCCGTCACTGAACTAGCCACTGAAACAAAAAAAGTGATATCACTGAACAAAATGACTTGATATACGCAGCAGCCACTGCAGCACAAAAGAAGCTGGATACTCACCCAAACCCGCCCAAACAGGAGTACCACCACCCAAACAAACCCTGTGGATAAATAACATCCAAAACAAAATAAAAAAAATTAGAAAAGACCTGTCGATTCTTAATGAATCAGCAAACAAGCAACGCTACTGAGCAACAAAAAGAGAACAAAAATGCTCCGCAAATATAACATCACAGAAAAAGATTTGCCGGAGATAAAAGAAAAGCTGAAGCAAGATATCCTTGCCAAAGCTCAAAGGATCCGCCGGTACGAGAAACGCCAACGCTTCTTTGAACAGAACAAAAGTTCAACACCGACCCCAAAAAGTTCTACCAAGAACTGGGCAAAAATAAAATAGAAGTCACTGCAGCACCAACGGCAGAGAAATTGGAAGAATTCTGGAAAGAAATATGGTCGGCGAACGAACAACAGCCAAAAAAAAGGAGTATGAAAAATAACAAACTCGGCATCTGAACAACTTTGGACCCCCATAACAACTGAAGAGGTCACCCAGGCACTGCAAAAACTAAGCAACTGGAAGGCACCTGGGCATGACAAGATCCCCAACTTCTGGTTGAAATATCTAACAGGAATGCACAAAAAGCTGGCTGAAAACTTTAACAGCATACTAGCAGAGCCAGAGACAATGCCTGAATGGCTCACGAAGGTGAAAACCATCTTAATTCCCAAATCAAATGAAACAACAAAACCAGAAAACTACAGACCAATAACCTGCCTCCCTACTATGTTCAAGGCATTTACTGCAGTGATATCGCAAAGGCTGAACAAGCACCTGGACGAAAACAAACTGTTCCCAGAAGAGCAGAAAGGATGCCGCAAGGGCTCATATGGCTGTAAAGATCAACTAATGATTAATAAAGCCGTAACTGAAGACAGCCACAGAAAGAAGAAAGGCCTCAGTATGGCCTGGATCGACTACAAAAAGGCGTTTGATAGCATCCCCCACACATGGATCCTCGAAACACTAGCCATTAACAAAGTAGCACCAACAATCATAAAATTCATAGAGCACTCTATGAATAAATGGCAAACAGTCCTACACCTCCAAACAAAAGAGGGACTCATGAAAACCAAAGACATCCCCATTAGAAGAGGAATATTCCAGGGAGACACGCTCTCTCCACTCCTTTTCTGCTTGGCACTGTCACCTCTATCTGATATGCTAAATAGAACTGGATGCGGATATAAATGTTACGGCAAAAACGATCAGCCACCTTTTATATATGGATGACCTAAAACTATACGCTGCAAATGACAAACAGCTGGAAACACTATTAAAGACAGTTCATGGATTTACCAAAGAAATAGATATGAAATTTGGATTAGAAAAATGCGCCAAAGTAACCATGAAAAAAGGAAAACTAGTTAAGAGTAACAACATCACACTAGATAAAACCAATGAAATAAAAGAATTAGACCAAAGCCAAACTTACAAATACTTAGGAATCCATGAACTAGATAAGACACACACACACAAATGAAAGAGAAAATAAAAAAAGAATATTATAGACGAGTTAGATCAATACTAAAAACAGAGCTCAATGCTAAAAACAAGATAATAGGTATCAACACTTTAGCTGTCCCAGTTATAAGTTACAGCTACAATATCCTTAACTGGACACGAAATGAACTGTCCAAATAGATAGGAAAACAAGAAATAATGACAGGATCTAGGATGCATCACCCAAAATCTGACATAGAAAGACTATATATACAACGTGGTAGAGGCCTTATACAGCTGGAAAACTACTATAAAATAACCACCATAGGACTGCAAAAATACCTACTTCAGAAGGAAGGAAAACTGATCCAGATAGCAGCAAAACACGAACAAAACAAAAAACTGTTCTCAGTATTCAAAAGCTGACAAATACAAACAAGAAATCATACCACCTAATAAACACAAAGAAGAAGAAGAAGATGATGAAGAAACAACAAAAGCTATAAAACAAATGAAATCCAAACTAAAATAGAACAGCAACGAGCCATGATAAAACGATGGCAAGAAAAGCCCCTTCATGGTAAATACTGCACTAAACTAAACGCAAAAGAAATAGACAAAGAAAAATCCCAGCAATGGTTGAGAAGCTCAGACTCAAACAAGCAGAAACAGAGGATTTTTAATTGCAGCACAAGACCAAAGCCTCCCCACCAGAAATTACCAAAACATGTAATGAAAAGAAATATTACAAGTAACTGCAGAATATGTGGAGATGGACAAGAAACAATAAATCATATTATCTCTAGCTGCCCAGTCCTGGCTAAGAAGGAATATATTCACAGACATGACAGAGTTGGAACCTACATACACTGGAAGCTATGCCAACATTATGGAATAACAACAGAAAAAAGATGGTATAGGCACACACCAGAAAAGGTCACAGAAAACGAGAAAGCAACCATACTCTGGGATATGCCGATACACACAGATAGAGAAATTAAGGCCAACAGACCAGATATAGTTGTCAGAGATCATGAAGAAAAAAAATGCTTTCTAATTGATGTATCAATACCGGCAGATGACAACGTGTCTCTAAAAGAAATGGAGAAACTCTCAAAATACAAAGACCTGGAAATAGAGGTAACTAGAATGTGGAACCTGAAAACAGAAACAATTCCTATCATAGTAGGTGCATTAGGCATGATAAAAAAATATTCAGACAAATACATAACAAAAACACCAGGACTTACAAACACATATAACATACAGAAAATTGCACTACTAGGCACTGCACACATCCTACGCAGAACACTTTCCATACAATAACCATCAGAGCATCACAACAAATCACAGCATACACCCAAGGCACACAGAGCTGCGCTCGGTAGTGAAGTGAAAGCACGCTATAAAAATAAAACTACTGAATAATAATAATGATAATAATAACCAGCAGTAGAGCCCGGCGTTACCCGGGAATAAGGTAGGATTATTAAGGTAATCAAGCGCTTTGTTTCAAACCAAACTAAGTTACACCGACCTCAAATTTGAGCGAAATCCATTGAAACTGGTAAACGTTTGGTTGAAAATGGGATGCAGACAATTTGATTGGGAAATTCCATAAGGAATCGGTTTATCGATATTTCCACTCATCGATTATTTGAGAACTTAAAACATTCAAAGATCCCCTGAGTCTTAAGTAACGCTGGCATCAAGTATGAACAAAATACGTCAAAATTGGTAAAAGTTTTGGTTGAAAATGGGGTGTAGCCGATTTTAGTGGGAAATCCTATAAGGAATCGGTTTATCGCTTTTTCATCCTAATTGAATGGAACACCCCATAAGAAATCAGTTTATTGATTTTTCATCCCAAATAAGACTTAACCAAACACAACATTGCTGATTCAAAAAATCTATATTTATACTTTAAAGTTAGTTTTCACACCCAACCCAGTTCTGCAGAATCAGTGTCATGACGAGAACGCATGGGTTAGGAGTTTGACTGGTAGAGGTGATCAGGTTGCACGTGCCGGCCCTTTCGACCACCCCTTCTCGCATCATCTAATCCCCCTTGGCCCATGGGTTGGGAACCCTTCCGGAAAGGAAAATAGAAGGCCCAAAAGGGCTTCCAATCCACTGTGTCAGAAGAGGTTGTGTTCAGATCAAAACTAAACCTTAACCTAAGCCTAAGCTAACCTAGCGAAAGGGGGCTTGGCAGCCTCTAAAAGGCAGCGACTAATCCCGATCTAGTCTTAAACCCTCCTAGGGGTACTATCAGTCAAGGCTGCATCGAAGATATGCATTGGAGAAGGTTGCCTCGGAGATTTGCATCGAATATCTGCATTGGAGAAGGTTGCATCGAAGGTTTGCACTGGATAAGGATGCATCGATGGTTTGCATTGGAGATCTGTGAAGGAAGTTGACTCAAAGATTTTGATTGGATAAGGTTTCATTAGAGCTCTGCATTGGAGAAGGTTGATTCGAACGTTCGCATTGGGGATCCGGATTGGAGTAACTTAGGAAAACGTACCAACAGACTTAACAAAAAAGTAAGAGGGCTGGCCCTTCTAGCCTAACTCCTATGAGCAGCTTGGCCAAGCGCTGATATTGGCCGAGTGAGCATTGATGTAGAAGTCCAATAAAGAAGAGGAAGATTCCATGAGTCATGTTGCCATGGTTTGAGAATATGTCCGGCCAATGCTTCCGGATCACCTGTTTATAAACACATAGGTTGCAATGATGACTTGTTCTTCTTTCTACGTTTATAAAACTTCGCTATAAACAGCATTGCGTATTTTGCCCAGAGGAGCATGCACAAAAAGAACGTTTCTACTCCCCACACGGTTGTAGCCCACATAAAGTTGCCCATGTGAAAAGCACCGTTAGTGTTTGGCCTTGAGATTTGTTGATGGACATGGCGAAACATGGCCTCACTGGGATCTGCAATCTTCGGAAGTTGAAGGGCATGTCTGACCCCGATGGATAAAGGTGCATCCTTGAAATGAAAACTTTTCCCTCTCCTGCATCTCGTAACAATGGTGGCCTCAATAGTGGGGCGTCAAGTACTTAACTATCAAGCGGGTCCCGTTGCACTGTTTAGGCGGATAAAGTGTGTACTCTTTATCCTTTGAGTTTTATTGAATGATTGTGTAAAATTTTCTTAACAATAGGAAAAATTGTAAGTCTGCACACACACACACACACACACACACACACACACTTCGTGTTATTGTTGTTGTGATGCGTGTACTCTTCATTCCATTTGAGTTGTTTTGAGTGAAAACGTGCCGTTTGAGGTGTTCCACACATTGGATGGTAGGTTTTTTTGAGGGGGTGATTAAACAGTGATTCATTTCTTTAATCATTATATCATCGAAGATTTTGTGGTAGGAGATAAGTCACAGCGAGGGCTATCCTTTGTTTTGAGTCACAGAGTTGTCAACGATCTATCAACTGTTAAGGTACAGCGCTCGGCAAATTCCGTAAAAAGTTTTTATTTGTTTTTTAAACTGGAAATGTACATTTCGTTTGATGTTAGCATAAAGTGAAAGAGAGAGAAAATGACAGGACCGTGTCTATATGTTGATGGTGAGTGCGAGATAGAAAGTGTGTGTGTATGTGTGTGTGTGAGAGACAGAGAGAGAGAGAGAAGGTGTGTGTAAGGGAGAGAGAGAGAGAGTGAAAGCGTACATTTTAAAAAATTTATTTTTCCTCGCATCCTTTTTGAGTGAGTGATTAACTGAGAGAGAGAGAGAGAGAGAGAGAGAGAGAGAGAGGGAGAGAGTGTGTGTGTGTGTGTGTGTGTGTGTGTGTGTGTGTGTGTGTGTGTGCATGTGTGATAGCGTAACGCCTCTCTCACTTTCTCTCTCTCTATCTCAGTCAAACACTCACTAAAAATGATGAGAGAAAAAGTAAATAAATTATATTTACACTATCTCTCTCTCTCTCTGTCTCGCACACACAGCAACACACACTTTCTCTCTCTCTTTCCAACAACACACACCTTCTCTCTCTCTCTCTCTCTCTCTCTCTCTCTCTCTCTCTCTCTCTCTCTCTCTCCCTCTCTCTCAGTCAATCACTCACACACTGACTCAAAAAAGATGCGAGGAAAAATAATTTTTAAAATGTACGCTGTTACTCTTTCCCTCATACACAGAAACAGACACACACATCCTGCGTTTTATAGATATAGATAATAATAATAATAATAATAATAATAATAATAATAATAATAATAATGGTTTCAAATTTTGGCACAACGCCAGCTATTTTGAGGAAAGGGTAAGTCGATGACATCGATTCCAGTGTTCAGCTGGTACTTATTTCAACGACTTCGAAAGGATGAGGGGAAGTCGGTCTCGGTGGAATTTGAACTCAGAACGTAAAAACGGACGAAATGCCGCTAAGCATTTCGCCCCGTGTGCAAGCGATTCTGCCAGCTCGCAGCAGCAGCAACAACAACAGCAGCAGCAATAATAATGATAATAATAATAATAATAATAATAATAATAATAATAATAATAATAATAATAATATGATAAAAATAAAGGTACTGAAACCTATTTGAAAATGATTCCAGGCTTACCATCCCTACAGGAAGTGCAAAAGATCGTATTAACTGGAACGGCTCATGTACTGAGAAGAGCATTATCGCTGTGAAAACAACATCCATCCATGAATATATTTATTTATTAATTTTTAAATACATACTTTATCTGTGAATTTGCGTGTATAATCTGGGAATGCATACAATGAGCTTCTCTGCCCTAGGTGTATGGAAAACACTCGGCGAGAAACGGAAGAAATTTTGAAGAAATAAGGAAAAAACATAATAATAATAATAATAATAATAATAAATAATAATATAATAATAATAATAATATAATAATAAGAATAATAATAATAATAATAATAATAAATAATAATAATAATAAATGCCCTGATGCAGTACCAGGCAGTGGCTCTCATGGCTTCTGATCTTAACTGATTGGAAGTGTTATTATGTACATTGTTTTGTCTTGGTATAAAAGATGGGCTACAGCAAATATTCTGCTCAATACCACAGATTTGCTTGTCAGTTGTTTGACCTTAACCAGTTGAGCATGTCCCTTAGTGGCTGACGATATGTGCATCTCTGATCACGAGCAGAAGTAGTGGGGGAGCATCATAGCCATGTGTTGAGAGTGATTCTTTGGGGTTTGAATAGTTCACCTCTGGAAACATGGGTGATTCTTTCAACATCCTTAAACAACCCTTATTCATGGACCGTTTGAGCAGGATGGGCTACTCAACCTGAAGAAAATTCTAACTGGGCCCCACCTGCAAGGTCATGTGCTGTTTATCTTGATATGAGATCACCATGTCGCGCACATATGGTTGTGATGCATGTGCCTGGTGTACCTTTATCAGACGGGTAGTCATGATGGGTATATTGGGCTTCGTATTTTTTACCCCAGTGTCCTTTTGATGGCATGAACTGCTCTCTCACTCAATAATAATAATAATAATAATAATAATAGCTTCTTTTTTAACTACTGTGGTTGGCAAACAAACCAAGCAGAGTACATGTCTATACAATACAATACAATGTGGGGTTACATGAAGTCATACAAGCAGTAATATAAGTAAAAAAAATGACAAAAATTAAAAATGGAAATATGTAGGATAAGGACGGCGTACTTATGATGGCTACTCGTGGGAACATTCATTAAACCACTGTCTACCATTACATAAAGTGACTTCGCCCAGTCCTCTTTCCTCAATCTACAAGCCAATGCTCAATGCAGGTCCGTTCACTCAGACCATCCTCGTGACATTCACCTATCTTTCAACAAATTTGCTTCTCACTCAGCACTAACTTTTCTTTTCAAGTGAAATATGAAGAAGGCGATGGAGGATTGACTAAAGATGAAAGTGTCTGCTTCCAGCCTTTTTTGTATGGTTCATCATACAACTTCTTTCGCTAAGGCCATCTGCCAAATGTAACTAAATACTGCGTGGCCTTCCCGGCTAAAGGAAGGCAGTGAGACGATCTTTACAATGGACTCTGCTGATGGTCGGATCCGTTCTAAGGGCGACAGCAGATGTTCAACATAAACATGTAAGTTATCAATGCTCAGTCATTGGACAATTTCACACAGAACAGTTTTACATGCTTCCTAGACAGGTCAAGCTGATGGTATCTACATGTCTATAGAATTAATCTCTTCCGGAAAAGACTAGCCAGTTGATTTTCGTCAACTCCCAAAGTCTCCCCCAAAACGTTATTTCTCTTACCTGCCACCAAACCTCTTTAGAAGGACAAAGTGAAACTTCCACCAACACATTGCCGAACCGGCTGAAGGTTGTGAACATCTGATGGCACTGTAAGTGCTAGATGTCCTACTTTGGGCTACGCTTGATCAAGGACTGCAAATTTTTATCGTGGACGGTTTTGTGAGATTTGGGAGTTTTGGTGTTGTCGATGTTCCTATTATTGATGTTGCTGTTGCTGCATTCTCTGTGGCTGTTGTTGCTTCTGTTGCCATT
This sequence comes from Octopus sinensis, assembly GCF_006345805.1. Lineage (NCBI taxonomy): Eukaryota > Metazoa > Mollusca > Cephalopoda > Octopoda > Octopodidae > Octopus > Octopus sinensis. The sequence goes on from NC_043010.1 coordinate 45,011,851, forward strand.
GTTGCAGCTACTGTTGCTATTGCAGTTATTGTTGTTGTTGGGGCAGTGGGTATTGTATTTGTGGCGTTGGTAAAAGTGGAACGGCTTCCTTCTGTGACTCGTTGGCATCAAAATACCTTTAAGTGGGTCACAGCTTGGCTTAGTATCTCCTTCACCATCAGGTTTCTAGCACTCTCTTTATAACGCCAAGACAGCTGCCACCAACCTGGTGATGGTTACATTTGGTGGCGCATCTATGATTTTCTTTTGACAGATGCTGGTCGCGATAGCTGGAGATTGGACAGGATTGCTTATTCCTCCATTCCTCAGTGTTATTGGAGAGTAAAATCTTGCCTCTGTTTCTATTTTGAATCTCACTTCAACCGTACTGTGTTTTTTCCTAGGGTGATATGGGCCTTGCGTTCCTACATGCATCCTAGGCATGTTTGTAGTTGGGTTTCACTTCCACTTTCCACCCGAAGCAATTTTGTTGAGATACAACGGGATGCAACTGTGCATCTTTGTATAGTTTCCATTAGGTATATTTTCCATAAATTGGTGGTTTTAGAGTAACCTGTCATCCATTGTAATAAGGTCTAATTCTTGGTTTACATGATATTTTCCGAGATCTGTTGCAGCGCTTGCATATAT
>NC_043010.1:45017480-45049980 GCF_006345805.1 Octopus sinensis
CAGAGGGAAGGAGACTGGGAAATATACTGTGCGATGTTGCCATTTCACATAGAATTGGGCTGATTGGAAGCTATCCTCGAAAGAATTGATAAATACTTCCTTCACCGCCATGATTTGATATCAGCCTTCCCCATGTTGATTGTACGGAAAACTTTGTCTTTGTATTCAAAACGGTGAACGAAGTGAAAGGGGTGGTACATTACACACCTGCGAAGAATTTAGTATTATAACAATAGAAGTGGACAGAAGGTTCACTGCAAAGAAAATTGGCAACAACGTTGACCTTTGGCTCTGTCATTTTTAGCAAAAGCACGAGCAGCTGGAAGGTATCCAGATAACTAGGAACGATATGAGTTCGAGTGTAGGATTCATGAACATTATCAAGGTGACTATCTAGCAGAGTTGTTACAAGGCTGGACAAAATGTTTAGTGGCATTTCTTCCGGTTCTTTACATTCTAAGTCGATAGAATAAATCCCAGTTCAGCGCTGGGGTCGATTTTATCGAATCCCCCGCTCAAAATTGCTGGTCTCGTGCCAAAGTTAGAAAGAATTATTATTATATTTTATTCTGTCGTTATTATTCATTTTACTAACGACACATATTCGAGTGCATGTTTGTTGTTTACCAAAAGACGATTTTATTAAACATCTGTTTAATTTTGTCTTGATCTTCCTAACATGTTAATTCTTGATATCTATTACCTTGATGTCTCATATATACACCCCCAGAACATCTGGGGAAAAATCTGCCCAACAAATCATAATCGACAGGTGTGTGGCTGTAAAAAAAATCGATTCGTACGCCCAAATATAAAGGTGCTCGCGATAGATATAGGCAGACATAGACTTCATCAAAAAGACCCGACAATTCAGCGCAGTCGAGGTGCAATTCCTCTATTGTTTCCTGCGAGGAACTTGTCCTCATTCGCACTTATCTGGAAAGATGGATAATGAGGGTGAAGATACCCAGTTTGTCACCAAAGCTTGATATATGATGGGTTGTGGCGTATGTTTTCTTGGAAAGAATTGCTTCTCTTCTTGACGTTGAAAAATATAAGCAGGATAACTGGTCCGGCATAAGACAGAAGGTCACATTACTGTTGTAATCAGAACAACTGGAAAAGATTCTGGATTTAATTCAACTACCGAATGAGGCAGAACTTCACTTTAAGGTGGATAGCGGAAGGTCAAGGTGTCCCATATATGGTAATATCAACCACCTGATATCCTTCTGATCCTAACACAAGGCGTAAGTATGGGATCCCCCTACTTTCCACTGCTTCCGATAGCACAGACATAATAAATACTATACGAACAACAGCAAAAATAGCAGCATCAACGGCAACAAAATCTAAACAGTAAAATTAGCAACAGAAACACAAAGACAAAAGCAGTAATAGCTGCAAAAACATCACAAACGAAAACAAGAGAACTTCCATGATGAAAACAAAGAGCACCCCTACAAAGGTCACTTGGCTTTGCTCAGAACAACGTGCAGACATAGAAATATACTTTTCCATCTCAGAACTCTCCTAGCTCGGAAATTTCGCCGTGCAATGAAGGTGGAGAGCAGAAAAAAATTGAAAAAGAACGTTCTACTAAAAAAATTAGGAAGTATAAAGAAACGATAGTCCTCTTCTCAAGTAACAATTCGTGCACATCATCACTACTAACACAACCATTTCGAAAACAACCAAACCCGCTACTGTACTTCAACATCAACAACACTCAAACAATAACCAGAAAAGAAGTTAGCAGTAAAAACCACCGAAAACACAAACATAACTCCGACCACCGAAAAAGAAGCAACAAAAATAGCAGCAAAAACAGTATCAACCAAATATGCAAAACGCAAACTCCATCAATTTTAGTGTTGTAGACAAATACAACAGTAATTTGATGAATTATATTTTAAAAATCTGAAAAAAGAAATACGAGGGCAAGTTTTATCAAAGTTGGAACCAAAATACCACAGAGAAATTGAAAATGTCGCTAGATGTTTGCAAAACCTAATTAAAAAAATTCCCTGAAGTATCAGCATTTTGGCTCTGGCACTTAACATGAAATATCTCAATGAGCCATAGAAGGAAACTATAATGAAGACTGAGCTACTTAGTTTTTTAACCAGTGTAGGGTCGGCAATCTCTTTGACTTAGCTTTTTCCAACCAACGTGCTAAAAATCAGTAAGTTATATAAATGTACGTGTCCTGTAATTAACTTTGGAACGAAGATCGCTTGCTTAATGACCTCAAGTCATTAGAGATAAAAGCGGTAGTAGTCAGTTAGGTCAAGATTTTCGTCACGCACGCGCACGTACCCATTTTTGTCGGCTATGCGATATACTTACCTCTTTGCCGGCCTGAATCATGAGGAGGTGTGACAGTGTTTAAAAAGCTTTGAATATAACGGTGTGGTGACTTTTCCTTGGTACGGATTATTAAGTCAGTGTTTCGGTACGTGTCCAGCAGTGTCGGCTGCTCTTTCATACTAGTAAGCGTTTATGTCTCAACGGGGGCCGGGGGCCGAATTTCTTCATGTGTCTACTGCTGGGAATTGCTCGCTCTATTGTACTGGTGGGTGACTACAATAACATCTTAGATGTACAACGGAATTGTGTATGCCTAACAGACAAGAAATGATGGATCACCCAGATCGAATCTAAATAGTGTATTTATTGTCAATAGATAATGCTGATATCTGATATAGATTGTTCACAATTTCAAACGGTCAGCTACACAGAGCACAAATTTATGGTTTGCACAGTTGAATTAGATGCAACATGTAGACAGGGACCTGGCTACTGGAAACTGAACTTGTTCTCGCTGCGTAAAACCTTAATTCAGAGTCCATGAATTAACGGAAGAATCAGTAAGTTTTATTCGAGAAATCGTAATAGAGAAAAATATATTAGAGTGAGGAATTAGTAAGTACGTTAGAAGACGTGATTAGGAAAGGTAACGTGACCGACATGCAACCGGCAGACAATTTCTTCAACGCGAAACACGAAGACTAAATTATTAGTCTTTCTTTCTTTCTCTAATGAACGAAGAAACGAAAACCATTCCATTGTGCCGGTTGGCAGAGGTGCAATGTGGCAAAGATGTCACAATTCGGTCTTTGATGGACTAGGATGGCGGGCGCTACGCAATTCGAAGCATACGTGAGTGAATTTTCGGAAGCACTTTACTCAACTATTTCGGGTGAGCGATGATTCGGAGACAGTGGTGGATTTTATTACCTACTTCATCATCTAGTCTCAACTGTTGGTAGAAGATACACAGTGCTGTGAAAAACCAATAATAGCAGCTGAAATACGAAATTTGCTGGTTGTTTGTAAGATGCACAGATTACCTAGTTTAGATGGTCTACCCTACGAGCTTTACGCATATATACCATATTCTTTCGTCGACCCCTTGCCAAACATGCATTTGCAACTAGCAGCAGAACTAGCGTACTCTAGCAGTAGAAGCTCGGGAAAAAGCGGCTCATTTGCTGATGATGCAAATAAATTCCATTTAGTTCATTATTATCAAACTAATTAGTACTTGGAATAATAGTACTTGAAATAAGTAGCTACACACATCAACAGACATAGCAGTAAAGTTAAACACATGATACTACTGTAACTTTTTGGACAAAGAGATAAAAGAATGGTGGTGTATAGATGTATATCGTTGAAAAGAAAGAGGCTGCAGATAATCTACTCAGATGAAGTAGAATTATGATTGAAAAGTGTCTGGGAAAATAGACGTTAGTACTCGTGCCAACCATTTGACTATATGCGAGTAAACAGTTCATCTGGCACATGTAGTGTCGATCATTAATGCTTAGTTCGTACAGCTTTGATTCCGTCTTCAGGGCTTGGATTGTCACATTTTACAGCAAAATCTGTTCAATGGTCAGACTAAATGGGCCGCTATTAGAACAGTTCATGTGCTCGATCTGTCAAGGTTGGCCCTTTCGTCCTTTGTGTATTTACTGATTCTATAGCATACTACTAATACTACTACGAAGCTAGGATGCGGGAAATCTGTTCCGGCATAATGCGGATGACGTCACCGTTATAGTGTTGGACACCAGAAGACTCGAGGAGATAAGTACCACTCTAAGGGAGTACGGAATGACGACTGGAGCCAAAGCCAACCAGGAAAGTCGGTGGGTCTGTAGCTAGGTACATAAAGTGTTGGACGGAGAAATTGATTAAATTGCTCAAAGTCTACTTTCGTCCTGATAGTCATCTAGGGAAAAGCTGGGCGAGGAGCAGCGTGGCGAGTCTCACCTACAAATGAATCGAGACGAAGCTATCCTTGAAGGACCAGACAGAAATCTAACAGCATTTGTAACCGCCTGGCCATCATACCTTACCTCGGTTCACGTCTGATCAGACTGAAGCGTCAGTTCTTTCTATTCTTGATAAGAACACACGCTCGATTCAGCAGACGGTACACTACATAGAGGTCTGGGCATGCCGTGACTGATGATACACTGGGATGTGCCGAGGATGTGGCGTCTCCAGCGTTTCCATGACGGTGAACAAGTATGATCCCGTTTGTCAGATTTGTTTGTCCTCAGCTCACTCTTTTCACAGAGCTGAAATCCTAAGTCAAGTGAAGACCAAGACAGAGGTCTTGGTATCTGGAGTAACGCAAGGCCCCACAGCCCTCTACTAGTCGAGCAATGAAATCGGTAAAAATTCAACAGTGGCGTTCTATAGAGGGTTACTATCGAACAAAAGTGACGTTGTCCTTTGGGAAAATCTAATAGGATTTGGCGAAAATCAACAGGCTGGTTCGTTTCGGAGGATTTTCAGCGTGAGACCCATGAATATTATTAAGAAAATCCTAGCTTAGCAGAGCTTACGGATTGGAGGACATCTGCAGTTCGAAGGTTCTGCTCACAGATGTGCGCAGGAACAAGTACCTCACTACTTCCACTATCAACAACATCAACAAATTACAGGAGAAAACAAAGAGAAAGAGGGCAGACGAATATACTGATCTGACCCTCAGATACCAAATGTTTGGAAGCATCAAAGTTAAAAACTTCGAAAAAGTTGTGGCAATTCACTTGAGCAGGCGACAGGTCAATGATCACAACAGAAACAACATCAGCCACAACATCAGTCACAACAAAATCAACCTCAACAGCAGCATCATGCAGTCCATGAAAATGCATCAGTATGTTCTGAGGTTGACGCACCTACAGAAACATCTGGACTACCATGATGGTTTCATCGACGAACACGATGAAGGCAAACAGACGTAGGTGCCTTTCGTGCGACAAGTCTTTCCCAGTTCATCTCCTCAACCGAACTGCAATCATAGGTTAAGCGTTGGTCGCTTGGTATCTAGAATATTACCAGGGGCTGTATTGACTATATGAGGCCGTTGGTAGGAAAACAACTCTATTCATGTTATAGAGGGTTACTTGAATTTAAAAGAGACGATGGTGTGGGATTGAATCTGGGCATCAACGATAACGGTCTGAACGATGTCTTCTGGAGGACTTTTGAATCGGGGCTATGCACAATTTCCCAAAACTACTTGGCATAATACTACTTGTTCAAGGCAAGCTCTGTACGCATAGAAGTGCCTACTGCTGAGCCTCTCTAAGATGCATGCAGGACAAAACCAGCCTTGACATCTTCGTTCAGTGTCCGTCTATTAGCGACATGCATGTTAGTGTTGAACAGCTTCTGTCGTCTGGAAAGAATCTAGCTGTCCGCCGAGTCTAAAATTAAGGTCGACGCACCACCATTTTTTTTTTTTTTTTTTTTTTTTTTTTTTTTGCAAGGAAGAGAGGCTGATCTATTTCTTTTTGATAGCTGTGGTGAAAGAGGTTTCTGAATGGACTTGGGTAGATAAGAAAATGTCTGTCTGGAGACAGACATTTTCTTATCTAACCAAGATTTCATCAACTTCTTCAAATACCACTTGAAGAGGAATGTAAAGGTAGAGAAGATGCTACCTTCTCGTGTGTTTATCGAAAGGTGGATAAGGGCCGCATGATTAGTGAATCAGAAAAGGCATAACCCGACCAACGTTTTTCTAAGTAAGTGGTTACAAACTGAGATGGGGAACTTTTGGTGGTTTGGAGATAGCACAGGAATCGGGATGATTTTGTGTGAGGTTTCCCTGGAATTACACTACGTGATGATAATCGACTGTTTTCCTTGTTAAAAATTTTGTTGTAATTTTATGTCATTTATTATATTTTTTCTTTTCTTATATATGTATTGTTATTGATTTCCTTTTTTGTCGATGTAAACTCCACTTTTCTGTTTGGGTTGTTTTTCGTCCTTCATATTGTCCTCAATGATTTGGGTCCTTATAGCAAATAATAGAAATTCTCCTGCCTTCACACCCATCTCCTCTTCTGTATTATTATCATTATTGTTGTTGTTGTCGTTATAAATGCGGTGTGCTGGCAGAATCGTTAGTACGCTGGACAAAATGCTTAGCGGTATTTTGTCTGCCGCTACGTTCTGAGTTCAAATTCCGCCGAGGTCGACTTTGCTTTTCATCCTTTCGGGGTCGATTAAATAAGTACCAGTTACGCTCTGGGGTCGATATAATCGACTTAATCTGTTTGTCTGTCCTTGTTTGTCCTCTCTGTGTTTAACCCTTTGTGGGTAGTAAAGAAATGGGTATTTCGGCCGTCGCTGCAATTTCATGAAGTATTATTACATCGACTTATCCCTTCACTCAAAATTGCTGTCCTTGTGACAAAATGAGAGAAAGGCAGCTAGCTGGCAGAATCGTTAGCAAGCTCTGCAAGCATGGATTACATCGACCACCGGGGTCGATGTAATCGACTTATCCCCCTCCACCTTCAAGTTGCCCTTGAGACAATAATTTGAAATAATAATGATAATAATAATTATTATTAAGGCGGCGAGCTGGCCGAATCTTTAGCATGCCGGGCGAAATGCTTAGCAGTATCTCGTCCATGTATATTTTCTGAGTTCAAATTCCGCTGAGGTCGTACTGGCATCGATCTAATCAACTGGCCCTTCCCCCCCAAATTCCAAGACTTGTGCCTATAGTAGAAAGGATTATTACTTTTTATTATTATTATCATTATTAAGATGGAGAGCTGGCAGAGTTAGTAAGCTGGTATACATGCTTAGTGGCATTTCGTTTAAGTTCTGAGTTCAAACTCCACTGTGGTTAACATTTGCGTTTCATCCTTTCGGAGTTGATAAAATAAGCACTAGCTGAGCACTAAAGTTGATGTAACCAACTTACTCCCGCCGCTAAACTTGCTAGTCTTGTCCTAAAATTTAAAACCAATACTTATAAGGAATCTTTACTTAATTTTCATGTCAATGATTAAAAAAATTGTAATCCTTTGTTTTCTTCCTATTTCTAACGTTACTTTCATACTTGCATGATTTTATCCTAGCTTTCCTTCTTAGTATTTCTATCAGTTCTGTACAGGCGTTGTGTTCCTAATAACTTTTGAGCGTTTTCCTAAATTAATCATCATTCTCTTATGCCATTAAGGTATATATGACAAAAATATTTTCTTAATCTGAAAATTACTTTTAAAATGTAGTGTAAAATTTAATATTTATTGATAAAAAAAAAACTTTCATATTAAAAACTGTAAACACACACAATCCATTCTTCTTCCACTGGGCGTAAAAATTTTAATAGAAATGTCTAGAAAAAGTTATACAAAAGTAGGCAATGACAATATCTATACATTTGTGATTTTTTCCCAAATAAATTCTACTCAATTGTCGATGTTTTGGTGAGAGCAATGGACCTCCCTGGGCATCCATGAGATTATTGCGTCTCAACGTATTTCCCGTGCAGTTTTACATACAGAATATATTTATGAATTTGCTTTGTGAAAAGTTTTGTTTCATTGTGGACATGAATGAATGTTTCTCACGACAGTGGGTCTTGTTTTTAGTCCTGTTAGGCTTTGAATGGAAAGCATTAAATGCTGTGAATTTTTCCTTTTTATAAGAAAAAAAAGGAAAAGTCGCCTTTTATTGTCAACACCCATTTTCTTTTCTACGAGATATAGCACGTGTTAGCACAAAGCACCTGGATGGTGTAGAACAAATATAAAACTACACAGACACAATATTTAATACATACACACATACCATAGAAATATTTCAAACAAAGACTCTACATCATTCAAAAGAATTTGCTCTATATAAACTAGTTTGCAGTTTTACAGAATCACTTTGCCTCTCGCCTCCGTGAGTCAACTCAAAATTTCTCAGCAGTGAAGGTAAACGTTACCATAATGAACACTTTCATTAGAACCGCAGCATTTTGTCTTCTTCTGTCAGTAGGACTGGTTGGAGCGGCTTATGAAGGTAAGTATTATAAAGGGACTCCTCCGCTGTTTGTTTAACTTCTTATGTTTCTTGATTTAAATGCTTTCTCTTTCAAGCAAATGTGTTTTTAAGCATGCAGTTAAAGGACTAACCACAGAGAACATTTAAATAACATGTAATTGTAGAAACAACTTTAAATATTCAAAACCTGAAGGCAATGGTTTACAATCAAGTTAGATTGGCCAGAATGTCCCACTAATTAATATAAACATATAGATGCCCCATAAACAAATTAGGAGATCAAAATATTACACGTGCAATAAGGCTTTTCTCTTGATTTGATTGATTGTCATTATTGACATATTAAATTCATCTCCTGGTTATGTTTTGATTTGTCTAGTAAAGGGCATTTCCTCCCCATTAAATTTTACGACAATCTCAGAGGAACATTGTAAAACTAATGAATTATTATATGAAAATGTGCCAACAATTTTTATTTACATAAGGTTACTCGGGAACTGATTAAAGTTTATAGTGAAGTTCATAGAGGAAATCCCTATTGTTTATAATATTCATGTCTATTTAGTATATTACATTCTTGACATGTAAATTGACAATCTTATTCGCTTTCAAAACGACATTTTCAATGATCCTTGTTATATTTTAATGGATCATCACATAGATTTTGAATAAAATAGCCATCATCAATAAGTCGGCGAGCTGGTAGAATCGTTAGCACACCGAGCAAAATGCTTAGTGGCATTTCGTCCGTCTGAGTTCTAATTCCGCCGACGTCGACTTTGCCTTTCATCCTCTCAGGGTCGATAAAATAAGTACCAGTTGAGAACTGGGATCGATATAATTGACTTACCGCTTCCTCGGAAATTTTCTGGCTTTGTGCCTAAATCTGAAACTAATATATGAATAAAGACAGGTGATTTGGGTTTTAGGCTCAAGAACTTTAGGCCATGTGTTCAGTTCTCTCGTGGTCTTCGTTTCACATCCACTCAGCTGAAAATAAATACGAGCTATAGTAACTAAACATTGCAAAGCGTTTTAAGAATACAGACATCCGGCATTCTCAGTTGCTAAACTCAGAATACATCCGGTCTAATGATAACGGATATAACATCCGGTCTAATGAGCGTGTAGATCCAACACAAGTTCAAACAAATCACACATTTTCTTTCCTAAGATAGTTTGGCTCTGACTAGTTAGTATGCCTTTCTATATATGTACATATATGTGGATATATGTACATATATGTGGATATATGTATATATATATATATATATATATATATATATAATATATATATATATATATATATATATATATATATATATATATAATATATATATATATATATATATATATATATATATATAGGTATGTCACTATATATGTGCATATATGTATATTTATTAATACATGTATGAATATATATATATATGATTATATAAATAATGTTTATATGTGTATAAATACTTATGAATATATGTGCATGTGTGCATTATATATATATATATATATATAAATATGCATGTATTAATATGTAAGAACTTATGCACTTCGTGATGTTGTTTAATGCATATACATATACAAATGTACATGTACACATGCGTGTATATACATTAATATTTATACACACACGAAAGCACACACAAATTAACAGAATACAGAAAAAATATATATATATATATTGAGAGAGAGAGAGAGGGGGGGAGATATTGTACATAGCGACGCGGCAATCAAGAGATGTCTCTTTTGATGCATCTGCGTCACGCCTTTGCTATATATTTTTCTCTTTTTTACTATTGAGTGTTGCAAATCACAATAATAATACCATCTGACGATGCCCTTTGATTTCGGTAATCTTTTTCTGTTGATATTTTCTTATATGATTTACATAAGAAACTGGCTATATGTGTATGATGCTCAGTGAAATGAATTATATGCAAACCTTAACAATGACGTATAGATCCCCCACCTGGACGGTGGGGCCGGTCCGTCGCAGAAAGAAAGAGTAAGAGAAAGTTGGCCATTACCTTCTTCGGTGTTTCGCTCATAAACACACACATCGCCCGGTCTGAGATTCGAACCCACGATCCCTCGACCGCTAGCCTGCTGCTCTAACCACCAGGCCATGTGCTTCCACTTGCGTTTATATAGATATATAATATTATATGAGTTGGTTTAGTCAATGGGCACAACACTAATCAAGAAGTCCTAATCCATTTTTCCCAGTAATTTATCAAGGTAGTTCCCCAGCATGGCCGCAGTAAAATGACTGAAACAAATAAAAAGTATTTAAAAAGTATTGCATGGTTAAAAGGACGTTTAGAAGTTAAGCATTTTTTTTATGTCGATACATTTGCGGTTCTAAGAAATTTACAGTAATTTACAGTAAACAAGAATTATATTCACCTCATTTGTTTTAAATGTTTCTGATCTGAAAAGGGATCATTGTCTCTAGTGCATATTTTTAACGATACATTAATCATTCTCTAAAATAAGAATAAAATAGTTCCCGGTTCAGTTCTTCGTGCAAAAATATACCTGAAAATATTGTAGTTCAATAAATAAAATACGGTATTGAACAACAGGTCAAGGATAAATTTCTGATTTCACTGGTATGAAACTAGTCACAGGCTAACAGTGGCAGCGAGCTATATACGGTCCGCAAGACCTAAATGGCGCACCAACAAAAAATTACCTTGGATGTTTTTAGTAGGGCAGCCCGTTTGATGATGCGCCGTCTCATGTGTCATGCCTCTTTAAAAGGTTGTTTATACCTATATTAAGGCATAGCTATAATATATAACTGCCTTCTAGGATCTGGTCGGACAAATCAACTGTGGCAATTATTTCAGTGTAATTTATATTTTATTGATTTCTATTTACCGAACCACTATGTAAATTCAGCACCAACTTTTTAAGCGATGTAAGCATAAACACAGATATAGATATATATACACATTCACATGTACACAGATATCGATTTATGGAAATGATTGTCAATCACAAACTGCGTTGCGCTTATGAGGTAGTACTGCGCAATTACTACTGTCCCAGTTTTGAGGATGGCTGATAAATCAGATAGTAAGTTTGATGTGTTGACAGTCGACATGTCCCAGCTGTTGATAGGTGTTTTCAAATGCTTTGATGTAGCGTTCCTGAACTTCTAAATTCTATTCTATATTCATCGTGTGGACTACTGTCGCAAATCTGAACTCTAAACTTATTTACTACTTATAGAGCACTTTTTGATTTCAGTTACATTGGTCCAGTTGTGCTGTTTAATGCATATATCTAAATAAAAGGCGTGTGTAAAAACATGTCAAGTGGTTAGAGTATTGGGCCCACGTTCTTTAGGTCGAGGGTTCGAATAAGATATTTCACATTGCTCCAGTAAACTCAGCTGAGAATGAGTACCAGTAACTCTTAACTGTTAATCTAGTAATAGACTGTATACATGTTTAGAGGGTTTTTTAATTCTCAGCCGCAACGTCTTGACAATCGAGATAAGCTCGTACTCATTATATCTCATGACAGCTTACGCGTGCACACACACACACACACACACACACACACACACACACCACACACACACACACACACACACACATATATATATATATATATATATATATATATATATATATATATATACACGCGCAGTCTCATTGGTTATTCTCACAGGACATTAGCAAAGCTACACTTTCCCATAGAATCGAATCTTGAGCCACCTGTTTTTGAACCGAATCACAAGACAAATAGTCCTGCACCTATTTTTTTATCTTTGAAATAAGTTTTGCTGCCTTTCGTCAACTTGTTAAGAAATTTCCACCCTGGAAATTTCAAATTTGATATGTCCCAATTTTTCATTCAGATATTCAAGACCTTTTCGCAACTTATATATAAATTTCTAGTGTTATGAATCCCAATTTTGAAATGTATACCTCCCATAACATGAAACATTGCAATTTCTTTTAAGATATATCCCTAACTTTTATTTTTATTCTATATAAAAATTAAAGCCAGAAGAATGAATGACAAGTAAACTAGTAACGTATAGCAAGATGCTTTAAATTTGACTTGTCTCATACTCTGTCCGATATTCAAAATAATACTTGCTGACGGGCAAGTTCATAATTAATACAACATATTCTTAGAGAGCATATAGCTTTTCTTTTTCTTTTATGCAGCATATTGTCGGAAATGTGTCGCAGAGAGTCAACAAGCCTCACTTTTCCCGCATCCTGAAAGATGTGATTACTTTATACAGTGTGACGTTTCGAAGAACAAAACACTGGCTTATGAAAAAGCTTGTCCCCCAACGTTATTTTTTGATTCAGAATTACGTATTTGCGGGTTTGGTGCTGAGAAATGCAAGGCAAGTAAGTAAATATTTCCTATTTTTCATTTGACATGGAGTAACAACATGTTCGATTTGATAGACTTAAAATTCAACAAAAATAGTTGTGTGGAGGAAAGAAGAGTACAATACCACATTGAGTCTTTCCTCCTTTATTTTTCATGTTTGTAACTTTACTTCCAACTTTCTGACTTGATAAAATATAACCAATAATAACTGGATCGTACATATCATTGTAATTTCGTCTTCAATAATTGGTACTTAAATTAAACTAGTTAGAATATCATTGAAGTCATATTAAATTACTTGACCTGTAAAGTTTGATGCTGAATTGATATATTTGCAGCTTGTAATGATGGCGACAAATTCAAAGCGGTTGGTTTTTGTAACAAGTACTATGAATGCGCCAACCGTAAATTTGACACAACTTTGAAATCCTGCGCTGATAAAGAGGCATTCAGTGCCGATACAAGTACTTGTGTTCCCGATGCTAATTGCCCTCCAGTAATAAACGCCCCCGTAGGTATGTAATTATTATCATGTTTTGTAAATAAAATGATTACGCTGCTAAAAGTGAAATTACTGTAACTATTATCATTGCTTGAACAAATGATACCATTAAGATATCATTTTGTCAGTGACGTGTTTTATAAATAACGATAATTTTGTATGAAAGAGAAGAAGCAAAAAAAAAAAATCAAACGAAGTTAGACATGAGAAAAAAGTTCGAGAGTTACACATGTTAATATTCTTTATTGAATGTAAATATAGTAAATTTTGTTTAGCCCAAGATCAGTTCTAATTGAATGAACCTGATGATGGTCTGCCGGTCGTTGCTATCTGGAACTACATGCTTATTGTTTAACAGACACGCATACATTGGGACTATATTATCCGATGTAACCGATTAAAAATATATAGAGAGTAAAACTTCAGGGAGATTTAGTTGGTATTTTTAGTATTTCATGGGATCAAGTAGAGTTGCACCTATCTGGCAACCACGAAAAACGTTGTGTCATTCCTCTTCTGCCTAAAACATAAAAAAAATACATAAGTAAAATCATATATGAAACGAAAACTATCTACAAGTAAATTTATGATAATTCTAAGGCGGTGAGATGGCAGAATTGTTATCACGTCGGGCAATATGCCTAGCAGCATTTCGACCGTCACGAGTTCGAATCCCACTGGATTCGACTTAACACTTCATCCTTTGTGGTTTGATAAAATAATTACCGACTGAGCACGGGGATTCGATATAATCGACTTAGCTCCACATTGTATATATATATATGGCAGTATCTCGTAGCCCCAGAAAGACGGTGTTCTGCAATCTTTTTCAAAAAAGAATCTGCATAAATTAGTTGATAATAGAGTTCAAATGTATGTGCTCTATATTAGCTCCCCCTCTCCATTAAATCGACGTTGCCTGAACAAGTGCACGGTGTATATACATCACGTTTCGAAGTGACTTCAGAGCAAGACGCTCATGAACACAGCGTGTCATCCAGTCCAGGAATTGAAACCACAATCTTATGATTGTGAGTGCAACATCTTAACAACTAAGCCATGCACCCTCCCACTGGTTGAATATAGCCAGTTTTATATTTTAACATAAGATATATATATATATAATATATATATAATATATATTTATGTATATGAAAGTAAAAACACAAAAGTATATTTTCACATAACGAAAGTTTTCATATTGCAGTTTTATTGTAAATGTGTTAGTTCCACACTAACAACAAGAGGAAAAAGAGAAAAGATCATTTATCATTCGAAAATTTTCGTATAAAACTTCTAGTGCTTGTTGTAGTCCAAAGGGATTTTGCAGTAGAGGAATAATCATATTTTTACCAAAAAAACCTTCAACTCCAAAGTTCAAAGCGTGATTTGCTTCGCAATGTGATGACGCATAACTTTATAGAGAGAGTTTGCTTCCCAAGCACATGGTTCCATGTTCAGTCCCACTGTATGACACTTTGTGCAAGCGTCTTCTACAATAGACTCAGGCCAAACGTAGCTTTGTGAATGGATGATTTGAAGGAAGAAATTGGAAGTAACTCATTATATAAATATGCGTGTGTCTGTGTGCGCGCGCGCGCGTCTTTGTGTTTGTACTCTCACCACACGTGTTTGTCTGCTACATCGTGTAACCGAGCCGTTCAACTAAAATATAATGCTACAAGTACCAGGTTTAGAAATAAATAGTTCTGGGATCGACTTCTTCGTTTAAACTCTTCAACAACATGGTGCTCCAGCATGGCATGATAACTGAAACAAGTAAAAGATAATGAATACACCTATGTGTGTGTGTGCGTGTGTGTCGATAGACAAATGGATATTGCTTAATTATATATATGTGTGTGGGGGAAGGCATGTATGTATATGTATATATATATATATATATATATATAAATACTTTTGAATTTGTAAATATTCTTTTACAGACTGCAGCAATTTCACAGTTGACACAAATCCTCAGGTATACTTTCATAATGGTGTCCGCCAAAGTTGTGCATCTGGACTGATATTTAACCTTACCACATGTAGCTGTCAATTGGCAATAGCACCAACCGTAACCCGTGAGTATTTTGGCTACTTTCAACTCTCTTTTATGGCTGTAACGTGTGTGTGTATTATATATATATATATTATATATATATATATATATATATATATGTATATGTATATATATATGTATGCATGTATATATATTATTGCATATGTATATATATATGTATATGATATGTATATTATGTATATGTATATAATATAGTGTGTGTATATGTATATATATTATATATATATATATATATATATATATATATATATAGGTATATATATGTATATATATATTATATATATATATATATAATATATATACATATATATACATATATATATATATATATATATATATATATATATATATATATAATATATATTATATATATATATATATATATATATATATATATATATATATATATATATAGATTATATAATACACACAGAAATATATAATATACATATATATACATCTGAGTTTACATATCTATATACATATATATACAGTTTTTTGCTAGCAAAAACTGTCCGACGAACGGGAACGTGAAACTCAGAGAGTAACAGGTTTTGTTGAATTTTCTGCTGCTTTAAATAAAGCATATTACTCTACCACTGGTATTTGAGTACTCTTTTTTCCAACTTGTTTCACATTTATGTATTTACTCCGGTATATATATATATATATATATATATATATATATATATATATATATATGTATATATATATATATATATATATCTATATATATATATATATAATATATATATTATATATATTATATATATTATATATATGTAGTATATATATATGTATATATGTATGTAGTATAGATATGTATATGTATAATGTATGTATATGTATATGTATATATATATAAGATTCAATACCTTATGAGGATACAGCAGTATTAAACTTGGTCATCCAAGTGAGTGTATAGAAGGATCAAATCGATAACAGGAAGAGAGCAATGAAGAAAGAGAAAAAAGAAAAAAGAAAAATGAAGATATAGATAGGTCAGTGGCCAGTGGAGATAATTTGAAAGTAAGAGTGGGGAGATGAAGGTTGAAAGAGAGAGAAAAATATTATAGTGTAAAAAGATAGAAGGATTGGGGGTGGTGGTAAAAGGTAAAGGAATGACAAATGTGTAGTGGTAGAGTCTAACTGTAGGGGCAGGGAGAGGGGTTAGTAGTATAAAGAATTAAGGAATGTATATAGTTTAGCAGTTCAGTGCTTAGTAATATAAGAAAATATATATGTGAAGATGTATACAGATGTATATATCAGACATGTATATATTTATATTTATACATATGTTTATATATATCTCAATATTCACACATACAACTCTTATACATACAATCCTTATCCGCATGCATATGCACACATGCGCACTCATGTATACGTGCATCTGCATGTATCATCGTCCCTGTATACGCAGGTTTATATACCTTATCTATATATTACTTATAATTACATATATATATATATTACTTATAATTATATATATATATATTATAATTATATATATTATTTATAATTACGAGACAGATATAGATAGATAGATAGATAGATAGATAGATAGATAGATAGATAGATAGATAGATAGATAGATAGATAGATAGATAGATAGATAGATAGATAGAGATGATGATGATGTAGCAAAAACCGTCAATTTAACTCACACCTACATTCAATTCATAACTGTTAGCCAAACGATGTTTAAATTTTTGTAACTTATCGAAGAATATAATATCATTAATCTTTTTATGTAAATAGCAAATGACCTATGTTTTTTTATTTTATAATCCTTTGCTGAAATCTTTTTTCTTGACAGCTGTTTGTACACTTTTCGATCTTCCGATGTTGGCTGATTTTGATGAAAAATCTGCTGGGCGTTCTGTCTTGAACAATGGTGCTGTTATCAGTAACGGTGCTGCCTATTTTAAAAACGCATCTATAGTTCTTCCTGCATTTATATTGAATGATTTTGGTACTGATATCCAAATAACTGTAGATTGTTTGTTCCAAAATCCTACTAAAAGTGAAATTCCTGTCTTAAATAACGGCAACTGTGATCTAGCACCAACAGTTTCTTTTATGGTGAAAAATGCCATGACTTCTAACCCTATTCTCGAAGCAACTATAAAGGTTCAAAATGTTTTACAAGCAGTCACGCTTCAGGCAACTATTGTAAGTAACAAGTAGTCGTTCTGAACTATTCTACATCTTTTTATTGTTTAACTTTATTTGAAATCAACAAAATCGTTTATATTCTAAGGTATTATGATGCAGAATTTTTCGTATCGGACAGAATACCTTGCGAGGTTTAGTTACGGACCTTTTACGTTAACTTTGTATTTCTCTCATTAAATTAATGTACCGGTCAAATAACCAGGTAGATATACTTTAACCAAATTAAAGGTCATGTGACAGTCCTAAAAATTATCATTTTCTGGGAATAGGATTTCGAAGTACATATAAAACTATTAAGGATAGCATGCAATATTGGATTGAAAAGCCCTTTTCGATAGAAAATGTTGGAGGCTGCTCATGAGACTCCATCTCACATCTCATGTGGATATGACAGAAATACTATCAAAACAAGCTTCAAAATTCTGTATCTATTTTAGAAACTTTATTCTTACCAGTGAGAATTGTATGTTGCTAATATCATACGAATTTATAATCTTTTGAGCGAACGTAGAGTATTTTTTTTTATTTGAATTGGATTTCGAAATTCATCCATAGCTTTTATTAAAGCATATAAATAATGGAAGGAGGACGGGCAGAGTCGTTAGAACATCGGAAAGTATGTTTGCAGTATTTTGGTCTGGTTCTTTACGTTCTGAATTTAAACCTCGCCGTGATCAACTTTGCCTTTCCTTTTTCCAAGATTTATATAATAAAGTATTGGTAAAATACTTTGTAGTATTATCTTATATTCTGCATCGAAATGCCACTGCATCTGACTTCATTTTCCATGCTTTCAGGATCAGTAAAATAGACACAAGTCTATCTACTTTGTTAAAATATTTGGTCTTGTGCCAATTGCAAATTGAGTACATAGAAGCAATAATTTCTAAATTTCTTTGTAATGATGTCTAACACGATATGGGACCGAACTAAATGCTTAGAATTTCCTTACGTCTCTCGAATTGAAATACCCCCAAAGTTGACCTTCCATTTGAATGTTCCATTAAGTGAGTAGCAGGAGTTTACTGAGATTGCTTCAAACGACTAAACCACTTCTTTTATTATCCGATATTAATAAAATTCTTACTAGTAAAATCCGTTTGATTGTTTTAAAAATATTTATCGCATAATATATTTATTTAAGGAATTGTTTGCATAAATTCATTTATGAATAAAAATTAATTTTATTTTTATTACTTTTTTAAATATTTTTTCCAAATTCATTAAACATTATTTTATTATTGAAACACAAAGTAAAGGTATATTTGAAATATTTTCTGTTGTAGGCACCTAATACATGGTCTACATTCACACTCACAAAAAAGGGTGATGACATTACATTAATGAAAAATTGGAATATTACTGGTCAAAAAACAGAAGCTGGTGAGTATGCAATGTTTTGAAGTTTGTAGTTGTGATCATAATCATTTAAGCCAACTGTCACATTAACAAGATTAACAACAGAGGAACAAATGTTCTTTGCTAACACCGAATATATTCCTGATGTTGCTTTCGTAATGTCCCGTTACTATTTGATTTATGTTTATAATATAGAGACAGGCGCAGGAGTGGCTGTGTGGTAAGTAGCTTGCTAACCAACCACATGGTTCCGGGTTCAGTCCCACTGCGTGGCATCTTGGGCAAGTGTCTTCTGCTATAGCCCCGGGCCGACCAATGCCTTGTGAGTGGATTTGGTAGACGGAAACTGAAAGAAGCCTGTCGTTTATATGTATATATATATATGTGTATGTGTGTGTGTTTGTGTGTCTGTGTTTGTCCCCCTAGCATTGCTTGACAACCGATGCTGGTGTGTTTACGTCCCCGTCACTTAGCGGTTCGGCAAAAGAGACCGATAGAATAAGTACTGGGCTTACAAAGAATAAGTCCCGGGGTCGATTTGCTCGACTAAAGGCAGTGCTCCAGCATGGCCGCAGTCAAATGACTGAAACAAGTAAAAGAGTAAAAGAGTAAAAAAGAGAGAGAGAGTACATCGATGTAAGGAGTAATTTGATCATTATTCTAGTTGTTAATCCTACTCCTAATGTAGTGGTGGAGGTAGGGGACACACAGTTGAAATATTTACAACCTAAAGCATTTGATATACACTTTAATGATTGTAGGAAGTTTTAGTGATTGGGATTTGGCTAGTCTCGTGTGATAACTTGGAAGTTGCCCCATGGGCTAACTTCACACAATATAAAATTAAACGAAATTACTTTTGTTTTCTAATTGAACTCATCTGCAAACGTTCGATCAGTAATATGCTCACGTTTCATCTCCCTCAAATTGTGAGGTACAAAAATAGATGCACTTTTATTATCCCCAACATTCTAAAACAATTTTTGCGAGCACGTGAGCGAACCTTTAAGTGATCGCTCGACATTTTAGAGAAAGTATTCAAATTTCCCTTATAACGTGCCCTACTGTCTTAAATTTTTTTTAAATGAGTTAATATAATCATATATATTAATTAGACGATTTGTCCCGCCCAGACTACCTTTAAATTGATCAAAGCTGACATGGGGCTAACCACAAAAACACTGTTTTAGTGAGTTAATAGTTGCTATCACAGAAACTTGTACAGGTTAATGTTTCATTTTGCAAATCGTTAATAAAGCAATTAAGACAAGTTATAGCTTTAACACTTTAGACCTCTAGTTTTCATTTTAAGGAATAATTGACCTCTGTACTGCTGTGAGGATCATCAATAGCTAAGGAGATAGTGCGTCTCACTGCTCAAAATAGCTTGTACGATTCATATACCATCATCACTGTATGTTCGTGAACAAGACAGTCTGCTTTCAAATCGCCTACTTTGCTTAGCGGTAGTTAGTTACCATAAGTGAATACACTTTCGCTACTGGGAGCAACAGGGAAAACTGCATAATTAATAGCAGTTTCATTAATGAAACTTTTACGTTTTGATGCTAAGCTCAAATCCTAGCAAGAGTGTAGATAGTCGAAGAATGGGACCAAACAAGTTGACTTACTCAAGATGAAGTTGAAATTATCATGTAAAGCTCCACCTCCTCAACTGATATGGGATTCATATACCAAGAGTATAAAAGGAAAATAATTACTGCCACCCTGCCCTAACAAATAGGTGTCAATTATTTGCTTTTAAATATGATGAACAGGATTCTACTTCAGAAAAAGAAGGTTAGATGGAAAAATAAGTATCAATTGAAGAGAGACATATAACATTAGACAACGTGGATATAGTCTATTTATTTCCTATCTTAAGCTTTTATGGTTTGTTGCCTTTAGTAATTTTTGACACACTTGTTATTTCTATTGTTTCTTCTGACATGGATATACTTCAATTTTTTTTCAACTTTATTTCAAGTGTAAGATCACTGATAGAATTTCCCATCTGCAATAGATGGGAAACACATTGAAAGCACTTGGGACATTTCGATAAAGAACTAAAATGCTGATAACGGTTGAAAAAATTTTTAAATAAACATTGGCTACTAGGCACTGCACACATCCTACGCAGAACACTTTCCATACAATAACCATCAGAGCATCACAACAAATCACAGCACATACCCAAGGCACACAGAGCTGCGCTCGGTAGTGAAGTGAAAGCACGCTATAAAAATAAAACTACTGAATAATAATAATAATAATAATAATATAATGATAACTTTTTTTCTTATAGAATCCTGTACATCACATTTAAAAGCAAATAAATTGAACAAACTATTTATTTCAACGTCTTATATTTTTACTTTTAATATTTCTAGGTGCCTTTGAGTACATTGATGCTGCTATGGTACTTGGAAAAGCTATTCAAAAAGGTTCCTTCGACGGTTATTTGAAAAACGTGAGTAACTGATAGTTATTGATATTACTATTTAGTCCATAAAAATTCTTATGCATAATATACCTTCGCTTATGACAGTAAACATTTCATAACTAATTCTAACTACTATAAAGAAAGCATTTTAATAATATCTAATATACACAAGGGTACAGAGGGGGGTAAAATGCCAGCTGTTCCATCCACCCTTAAAAACGACTAGACTATTTTAGAAATCAATATCACAAAAACGCATAGTAGATTGCCAAAGTTAGGAGAATAACAGACAAAAAGATTTTGGGGAGATTTAGTTTTTTTTACAACTGGAATTCAAATTCCTGTGTAGTCCAAGTTTGCCTTTCATCTATATGCGGTCAATGGCATATATTACCAGCGATGTCAGGAAATAGATATTACACAACACACACACATACAACACACACGCGCACACACACACACACACAAACACACACACACACACAACACACACAGGACTGTAACGTTATATTTCCGTTGAATATTTAGTCGTTAGTTTTTACCCATTAATTTTAGTTTACAAATGTAAATAATTTAAAATTGTTTATATGAAAAACACTCTTAGTCGTTGTTTATAACATATAAATATATTTTTCAGTTAAGAGTAACCAAGTGTCCGGCCTAAAACATGCATCACCGAACGATTTCTTGGATTCCGAATTATGGCATAATGAAGATAACTGCTTTTTAATATCATGTTCATCTAAATTTTAATAGTCTATATAAAATAAAGCTTATCGTATCAGTTTATTAATCAGAATAAAAATATTTTTAAAAAACTATCTTAAGAATTTCTAATATCAGTTAAGTCCAAAATAAAAACATTTTTGCAGCATAATACGATTCTTTGTATAATATTTCTTTGATAATTATAAGTGGAATACATATTGCAGCGGAATTATGCCTCATGCACGCCTCAGAAACCCCTCAAAACTCTTTTAGTTTTAGAATATTTAGAAACATTTTGCGAATTTGTTTTACACAAGAGAATTCATACAATATGCAAAAACCAAACAAAGAAAAGAAAAATTGGTACGTGATTTAAGGGCTATTTAGCCGTTATTTTTATCACAATTACGACCACCTCAAACTCACCTCGTCTGTTTGTCCCTCTGACGTATTGATGTTTTTTCAATATCTTTCTCTCCATAAAAAATTTAATGGTCTATTGTTGGAATTTAAACCAATACTTCTGACTGTCCGTATTTTAAACTATTTTCACCAGAAATACTCGAAAAATTAACCAAAATATTTAACTCTTTCTTTCTCTCTCTCTCATATATATATATATATATATATATGAGGGAGAGAGAGAGGAGAGAGAGAGAGAGAGAGAGAGAGAGAGAGAGAGAGATCAAAACAGTTTAATTCAGAATCCTTGGTACTCTGAGTTTCAAGCGCGTGGCTAGTCTTCGGCCATTGGAGTCTGAATGAGAGATCGATTGAAGAGAGTCGCTGTTTATTACTGGACGTTAGCCTGTGATTGGTCGACAAAGGTCACGTGGTATTAATGTCAGTATTTTAGTATTTTAGTGACAGCAGTTAGATGGAAAATACCGCATGGTGATCAGGAAATCGACTGCGTGGTGAACAGGGAATCTTGTGTATTCCCGTATGTAAAATACAAATACGCAAAACATTTTCTGATAACACCCTAAAATAAAAATGTTAGGAGAGGTTATATAGCGTAGGTAAAGCAGGATTTCACCCATGTCGGTATGAAATCCATGCATTTACCAATAGGTGGAAAAGAGAATTTGTAAGTTGCTGACGATAATATATCTCATGTGAAACTGTGGACCGTAGATTATCTAGTTGCTTTCTGAAGACATCCACAACCCTATTTTATATGGCTCTGAAGACTTTGGATGAAATATTGAAAGGCTTCAAACATTGAAATGTTGCAATGTAAGGTTATAAACCTGGATGCCCAGGGTAGGATGGAACTATGCTACGGTGATCCTTTCGGGATTAGTATCGCAAAGAAAGACAAAGTCTGATGTGAGTACTTCTAGAACTTATGTGTGTGCATAAGTGTGTATGTATATGTCTGGGCATATATGTATATATATATAGAAATACACATACAAACATATATATATATATATCTATATGTATATCTATATATGTATATATATATATATATATATATGTTGTATATATATATGTATATGTTATAGATATATATGTATATATATATGGTATATATATATATGTATATATATGTATATATATATATGTATATATATATGTATATATATATGTATATATATATATGTATATGTATGTAATATGTATATATATATATATATGTGTTGTGTGTATATATGTAATATATGTTATATATATGTATATATATGTATGTTATATATATGTATATATATTTATAGTATATATATATGTTATATATATATGTATATATATATATATATATTATATATATATATTATATCTATATATATAATATATATATTATCTATATATAATATATATCTATAGGGAGAATTCACAAAAAACAAAAGACGAAGACAGTGGTGTACACAACAGATTATTAGTTTAACGCTCGGGAATGTTTCGAGCCTACACTCTTCGACAGAAAGGAACACAGAACGAAACAAGGAGAGAAAATAGAACAACCAGAGTAGGAAGAAACGACAATAGGAAAAAGCAGAAAGTACAAAAAAAGTTTAGAAATTATTAAAAAAAATTACGAAAAGTTAAAAAGGTTCAAAAGCTTTGAACGTCATGGTGTATTTGAGCGATTTTTCATCAACAGAGGTGTCCAGTGTAATCCATGTGCAGGAGAGGTGCACCTGAAGTGTACGATAGCAGAAAGTCCAGGTAGAGAATCTGTAAAAGTTCGTTGGGTGATGAGAAGAGACAGGATCAACTGGTGCGACCACGTGAGCGTGTAATATATGGGAAGAATTCATATATATGCATACATATATATGTGTGAGTGGGAGCAGGAGTAGCTGTGTGGTAAGAAGCTTGCTTCCCAACCACATGGTCTCGTGTTCAGTCCCACTGCGTGGCACCTTGGAAAAGTGTCTTCTATTATAGTTTTGGCCGAGCAAACACTTGTGAGTGGATTTGGTAGACGGACACTGAACGAAGTCTATCGTATATGTGTGTGTGCTTGTGTGTGTGACTCTGTGTGTGTGTCACAATCGATGTGGTGTGTTTACGTCCCCCGTAGCTTAGCAGTTCGGCAAAAGAGATAGAAATAGTACTAGGCTTACAAAGAATAGGTCGACTAAGACCGTTCAAGGCGGTGCTACAACATTGCTGCAGTCAAATGACTAAAGCAAGTAAAAGAATTATATATATATTATATATATATATATATATTATATATATATATATATATATGTATATATGTATATATATATATATATATATATATATATATATATATATATATATATAATACACACACATATATACACATGCATATATATATAGATATTCATACATATACATATATATACATGCATATATATATGCACACAATATACAACATATATATAAAACATATATATATACATACATATGTATACATATTTATATATATATACACACACACATATATATATTATTCATATATATATGCATATATATACCTGCATATACATATATACGTATATATATATATATACATGCATAAATATATATATATATATATATATATATATATATACACATATACATTACACACACACACACACAAATACTATATATAATATATATATATATATATATATATATATATGTATATATATATACTCATACATTATATAGTGAGAATTTATAAAAACCAAAGACGAAGACGGGTGTGTAAACAACAAGCAGATGTATTATTTTATCGCTAGGGAAGTGAGAAAGTCTTTTACATTTCAAGCATATGCTCTTCAACAGAATGGAACACAGAAAGAAACAGGGAGAGAAAATAGAAAAAGTGTTATTGGTTAGCGATCTATCATGTCGAATGCCGGACAGAGCGCACACACAGGAAAGGTTGGCAGAAGTGGAGATAATAAAGTAGTGGTGATCTCAAAACGAAGGGACGTGTATATTTGTGTATATATGTGAGTATATATACATATATATGTGTCTTTATACGTATATTTATAGGTGTGTGTATATATATGTATATATATATGTGTATATATGTGTATATATACATCTATGTATATATTTTTGTATATATATGTATGTGTGTATATGTATATATTTATGTATGTATATGTGATGGAGATTGAAAAAAGGATGCAACAATCCTATGTGAGTGAGAAATCAGACAAAGAAGCCTGGGTTATAAAAAACATTAAGTCAATCCCAAAAGCCTTCTTTTATTATGCCAAAGAAACAGCCTCAGTACGTTGCGAGATAGGACCCCTCTTCCTAAAAAATGGCTCACTCTCAGACAATCCAACGAGGATCAGTGAGGTACGGAAAGACCAGTTCTAAAGTGTCTTTACCACCCCATTGGTATACAGACAAGTGAACGAACCAGTGGACTTCTTTGCCGCCTCACCTATAACTAGTTCAAAAGTGTCTTTACTCCGCCGTTGGAAAACGGGCAAGTGAACGAACTAGTAAACGTCTTTGCCACCTTCACCTACAACCAGCGAGGCAGTTACGATGGAATACATCGACATTAGCGAAGAAGATATACTACTAGCCATAGATGAAATGGATACAAACTCAACTGCTGGTCCAGATGGTTTTTCCAGCAATCCTCCTCAAATCGTGTAAGCATGTCCTGGCAAAACCCCTCCAGATTCTCTTCCAGAGCATTCTTGCAAATGGCAGACTGCCAAGCAAGCTGAAGGAGGAAATAATATGCCCAAGCCATAAAGAGGGAAGTAGAGCAGATGCCAAAAACTATAGGCATATTTTTCTGACTTCACACGTCAGCAAAGTCATTCAGAGGAAAACTAATTGCATTCCTTGAAGAAAATAACTTGCTGAGTGATACCCAGCATGGATTTCGACCAGGTAGGAGCTACTTGACCCAGCTCTTACAACATTATGACTGAGTGTTGAAGCAGTTACTCAACAACACAATGTGGACGTAATATACCTTGATTTTGCAAAAGCTTTTGACAAAGTGGATCATGGTATGATATGCCACACACTGCGTGATCTCGACATAGCTGCAAAACTTGGAGTGTGGTTACATGACTTTCTGAAAAATGGGTTTGTTTCATTGGTCCTTTCAAATAACGGTCTTAAGCATACAATTGTGTTGAAGAGACAGAGAAATGAAATGTTCAATGAGAGATGGAATATGAGATAATGAGCCTGAAACAAGTGGTGTCGTTATGTGTATGAGAGAAATAGGTGGTCTATAATTGGGTGAGAGAAAGAAAGAGGGAAAGGTATCGTAGAAGATTTTAAAATAGTGTACTTTTTATAGGTGCACAAAATCGAAATATATAACTTTACTCACGCCCAGAGAGAACTGGAGGGAGTGTAAGAGTGTATAGTGTGCAACTTAAAGACTCGGTATAGTGTACTTTAATTAGGTCCAGAAATCTAAATATATTACTAGGAACGTTCGGAAAGAGAAAGAGACAATATTTAATGGATCGAAAAATATGTATATAACACTAGGAGAGTTTAAGAAGAAAGTGGAAGAAAGAAAGAAGATACGGAATGGTGTCACTAAATGCAAAGAGGAGTCGAAGTAATAAACATTAAGGATGAGAACGTTACGAAACGAAAAAAATTTATTTAATACAAAGAAATTTTAAGAAGAGAGTGGAAGAACGAAAGAAGAAAAGTAATGGCGTCGCTATATGCAAAAAGAAATCGAAATGATAAACGTTAAGGACGTTCGATCAGGTAGTAAATAGTACCAAATAGTAGTAATTGGCATTGTAGTGTGACAAGCCTTTTCTCTGCATAAATTTCTTTGTATGGAACTCTGACATCTCTTTCACCCCATTTATATAAATAGAAAATCTTTGTTATCTCCTTTCATTTGTCCTTTCCTCTCAGAACCTTACAGTAGTTTGGAGCAACTGAATTTTAGTCAGTCAGTTGATAAGCTCCACTACCTCAAATGTTCCTAAAATTTAAATCCACATCTTTGTCTATATATCTACCCTCTCTATAATGTTACCACTTGATATGAAAATTATGTATTAATGGAAAACCTCTATTAATGGCTGATAAGTGCTCAGCATTTTAAAACTGTTGTAATACTTACAACATTTAATAAAATAATGTAGTGCGAAACGATCGTACCAAATTACCGGAGTTATTCTTGTTGCTTATTTTGATTATAATCACCCTATGGATTTATATAGATAACACCATGGAGAATTCTGGTGCATCCAAATTAAGTACCATATTCATTTGAATCTATATATATATATATATATGTGTGTGTGTGTGTGTGTGTGTATCTATGTATTTGTATATATATATATTATATATATATATATATATATATATATATATCTGCTCAAGGGAAGCTTGGACAGGACCACCCGTGCCAGCCTCATCAACAGCATAGTTCTACCTGCAATGTTATATGGTAGTGAAACATGGATCAAGGTGATATATATATATATGCATATATATATAGTTAATTCAAACAAGAAAACACAACAACGCGAGGACGTGGAACAAATATAGTATTATTGGACGCTCAGGAAAGAAGGGAAGAAGGAGGGTTTAGCGTTTCGAGCGGAGCTCTTCGTCGGGGACATAGGAGAAGGAAAGATCCCGAGAAGGGAAGACAGAGGGAAAAAAATCGCCAACGGTACACACGAGGTCACATTTTGAAAGATCGGAAGTAGAAAGGGTGAAGAAGGTTGTTTTCAAAGACAGAAGAATTTTCAAAGACAGTATGGTAGTATGTCAAAGACAAGGAATGTGGGAGGGGGAATGTGTGTGGATGTGTGCGTGCGTGGAGGTCTGCGTGTGCGCGCGTGTGTGTATGTGTGCAATGACGCCACGTGTGTGTGTGTGTGTGTGTGTATGTGTGTATGGTTGTGGCTGCAAACAACTGGCTAGTAGCTGGCCAGTTTGTAACAATAAGGACTGGTGTTTTTTTGTGTCCCAGCCGCAGGTCAGATCAAAGAAGTATGTGTGTATGTGTGCGTGTATGTATATGTATCGTGTGTGTGTTTTGTTTGTAGTGAGAGTGTATGTGTGTGTGTTCGTGTGTGTATGCGTAGAGTTTGGGTGTGTGGCGAGTAACTGTGCTTAACTTAGTGTATGTGTGCGTGTGTGCTTGTACGTGCGTGCGTGTGTATATATATGTATGTATAATTGTGTGCCGTGTGTATGGGACGTATGTGTGGGTTCATTTGTGTGTGTATGTATGTGCGTGTAGTTGTGTGTGCGTGTAGTTGTGTGTGCGTGTATGTGTGCGTTTGTATGTATGTGTGTGTAAGCGTATATGGATGTATATGCGTGTATCCGTGGGGTTGTGAGTTTTGGGTGTGTGCATTGGTGTGCGTGTGTGCGTGCGTATGTTTTTGTGTGTGTATGTGTGTGTGTGTCTGTGCCTATATGTGTGTACATATGTGTATGTGTGCGTGCGCGTGTAGGTATATATTGTGTGTATGTATATGTATCGGTGTGTATGTGAATTTGTGTGTGTTTGTACGTGTGTATGTGTGTGTGCGTGTATTGTATATATATGTAAATGTGTGTGTGTGTGCGTGTGTGTGTACGTGCGTGCGAGTGAATGTATGTATACATGTGCGTGTGTGTACAAATGTAGAGGTTTATATGTGTGTTTATATGTTTATATGTGTGTATATATATGTATGCAAGCACACACTTTATAATTGAAAGATTGATGGAAAAAAATTGGTGTGGGTGTATGTGAATCCGCAGGCACACACATACACACACTGACGCACGCCTTCAATACAGCCAACCCCAAATGTATGTATGTATGTATGTATGTATGTATGTATGTATGCATGTGTGTGTATGTGTGTGTGTGTGAGCATGTATGTGTGTGTATGTATGTATGTATGTATGTATGTGTGTGTGCATGTGTGTATGTATGTATGTATGTATGTGTGTATGTGTGTATGTATGTGTGTGTGTATGTATGTATGTATGTATGTGTGTGTGTATGTATGTATCTATGTATGTGTGTATGCGTGTATGTGTGTATGTGTGTATGTGTGTGTGTGTATGTGTGTATGTATGTATCTATGTATGTGTGTATGCGTGTATGTGTGTATGTGTGTATGTGTGTGTGTATGTGTGTATCTATGTATGTATATATGTATGTGTGTATGTATGTGTGTGTGTATGAATGTATGTATGTATGTGTGTGTATGTATGTATGTGTGTGTGTGAATTTATGCATGTGTGTGTGGGGGATTTTTTGGGAGTTGTGTGGGCGTAATGTACATGCGTGTGCTTGTGTGCGTGTGTGCGCTTACGTGCGTGTATGTGTGTGTGTCTCTGCTAGGTGTTTATAATTGTGTGCGTATCAGTATGAGTATTGTTTGTTGGTGTGTGTGCACGGGCATGTGTGTATGCGCGTGGGGGTGTGTGTGTATAGGTGTGGAAGTATGTGTGTGTACATGTGCACGTATGTTGTATTTTTGTGGTGTTTTGGAAGTATGTGTGTTCGTGGATACGTGAGTATGTGTGTGTATGTCTTTCTGTATAAGGACAAAATATATTTTTAAAAAATAATTAAAAAATAATAATAATAATAATAATAATAATAATAATAATAATAATAATAATAATAATAATAATAATAATAAAGTAAAAAATATAAATAATAAATAAAATAAATAATAAAAAAAGTTGCTAGTGGGGAGAGGTGGAGCGCAGTCACTAAGAGGAGGGGCTGTGTTGAGTCCGTGTGGGGTATTGGTCTGTAGAGTGAACATGAATCGTTGCTCCATGTGAAGCCTGGATTGTGGAGGACCGTTGTGTGGGGCGAGACCAAACACGGAGATGTCATCGGGGGAATGGCTGGCCGAGCGGAAGTGACGTGCTACGGGAGAATTGGAATATATATAATATATATATATATATATATATATATATATATATATATATATATATAATTATATATATATATATATATTATATATATATATATATATATATATATATATATATAATATATATATATATATATGTATGTGTATATAAGTACATTAAAAGGCTTCTAAAAGAAGTGAGTACTAGATACACAAAAATTGGATAAATTCAGTGAAATGAAAATTGAAAACGTTTACAAACTCGGTTCATCTTATGCTGCAGTTTCGTCTTTTTCAGCATTAAATATAATTTAGCGTCTGCGCAATGATCTGAAAAGTTAGAGAATGCAAATCAGAATCGCACATGCTTCTATTGATATGTGCTTCTAAGATAACAGGTTGCTTACTGAAGAATCTGACCTGAGCAGATAAATTATATTTAATGCTGAAAAAGACGAAACTGCAGTATAAGATGAACCGAGTTTGTAAACGTTTTTAATTTTCATTTCACTGAATTTATCCAATTTTTGTGTATCTAGTACTCACTTCTTCTTTTAGAAACCTTTTAATGTACTTATATATGAATAACATATAGCCTAATGGCTAAAATGTCTTTTGTACTAGATCACCGGCAATAATAATTTATTTTATCGCCTTTTTACTATGTTTACATATGTATGTGTATATGTATATATATGTATATTTATGTATGTAGATATAAACTTAGATAAACTTAGATATGTTTCGACCAGAGATTGGTCCAGGCCATGTCTAACTTAATAGCACCACCTGATAAGATTATTCGAATCCTGTTTAAGTCAAGTTTTGTTCAAGTAGTGAGTTCTTGTTGGGTGAGTTGTATCCAGTTTTGTTCAAGTAGTGAGTTCTTGTTGGGTGAGTTGTATCCAATTATGGGTGGCTTATCTGGTATTCTTTGAAGGAATCTATCCAGACTCTGTTTAAAGTTGATGGGATCCTTTTCCTCTTTGATCTCCCTCGGGACAATGTTAAATAGGGCAGGGCCTGTTGAGGAAAAGAAATTATGTTGCAGTGTACATGTATGTTGTGATCTTGAATTTGGCAGGGGACGTATAGCCCGTGGTCCAAGTCTTGGATGAACCTTGAAGCTAATGTTTAGGTCGTTTGGGCAAAGTTGGCGGTATATTCTCCACATCGTACAAATGATGTACCGCTCACGGCGACGCTGGAGGGAGTAAAGTTTCAAGGCTTTAAGGCGATCCCAATAATCGAGAGCAGCCATGCCTTCAATTTGTTTAGTGAGAGCCCTCTGGGGTGACCCAATTCTGGAGATGTTTTGTCTTGTGTGAGGAGACCACAGTGGGCAGCAGTATTCAAGGTGTGGCCGTACAAAGGAGGAAAAAAGTGGTATGATGACACCTTGTTCTCTGGACCGGAAAGTTCTTATATATATGTGTACATATATGTGTATATATGTATATATATGTATGTATATATAAGTATATGTGTATATATAAATGCATATATATGTGTATATATATGTATATATATGTATATCTATCTATCTATATATATATATATATATATTTATATAGTTATATATGTATACGTATATATGTATATTTATATACAATATATATGTATATATATATGTGTACATGGATATGTAGTATATATGTATATGTATATATATATATATATATATATATAATATGTATATATATATATATATATATAATAGCTACAGCCTCTTGTGAATAGCAGTAATGTGATTAATGTGGGCAAACACCTAATCATATAACAAGGATTGATACCTACCTCATTGTGTTCAACCATTGTAAAATTTATCGCCTGTGAATATATATGAAATTCATCTCCATTTCTCTGGAAATTTACATCTACACCATTGGAATCTGTGCATATATACAAAGGATAATTCACCCTCTCTGTAATGCTAATAAGCAGGAATTGAGACCCACCTCGTTGTAATTAACAATGGATAAATTTGTCTTCTGTGAGTATATATCCCTCATCATATCTATGGAAATTCATATGGATTAGGTCACCTTCTCTGTGATGCTATCAAAACTTTTTAAAATTCTGTGATAAGACTGTACATCCATCTTTTAAAGAACTTTAATGAACTTTAGAAATCTGTTTAATTATCTACATTACTTCATGAGTATAGCCTCAAACACTAGGATGTCTAGAGAACTTACATGTATTTTAGCTGATGAGTACGGGACTCG